>NC_080670.1:79596659-79858989 GCF_030247195.1 Topomyia yanbarensis
AACTCGCAACGCCAGCTCGAGTCATTAATTCCTACCACTGGCACGTCTAGACCTACTGTCAGTAAACTATATCTAGTAGCCGTATTGAAACCAAGAAGAGCCCTTGCTTCCTGCACTACATAAAATTTTTCTATCGTAGTTGGCCTTTTTTCCGAAACAAAAAGTTCCGCCGAAAAGGTAGCCAACACATTAATATTACCTTGTGACGCATATGCTCGTAGTACCTTATCCGATTCATACTTTAACTCGTATACATTTTGCTTCGCTACTTCATCCTGAAGAATTGTGTTGAACGACTCGAATGTGATAGTGTTGACCTGTGCACCAGAGTCTATGAAAAATCGAACTTGGATCCCAGCAACATATGCCGTTATATATGCACTTTCATCGTTAGGTACACAAGATTCAACTTTGTTGATATCTGTCGACAAAGAATGAAGCACCTGTAAAATGCACGGTATGTTATACAAATGAAAATATGTTTTCTTAAAGTTCAACTCTACTGTTTCATTTATTTTAGTTCAAAGTACTATAATTCACTTCAATGAAACAAGAGTAATAATAATTCTTCGCTATTCGCTATCCACTTTCATTACCTTTGTTTGCTCCTCGTCTTCTCCCGTATTTTCAACAACAGCAATCTTGCTTGGAGGCTCAGTTTCTTCTCCAGTCCAGCGCCGTTTGTGAGATTCAGGTTTCACTTGTGATGAACATGCTCGTGCAATATGTCCACGGCGGTCACAATTGCGACACACTTTGTCACTATGGAAACAATCTGCCGGGGTATGGTAAGCGCTCAAGCATCTCCAGCACGACTTAGCAAGTCGTTGATTTTTCATTGGGCCGCGAGAAAAATCTTTACCACGATTACCGCTGTATCCTCTAGAAGGTTCATACTGACCGCGACGACGTTGCCCGTATTCATTCGGTTGATGTGTAACAGCTGCTATTGAGGCCCTCGGCTGATGGAGTCTACGATAATCATTTTCGTTCTCCAGCTCCACTTCTCGGATGCGTACTTGATCCACCAATTCGTTGAGTGTTCCCCCATCGGTAAGAACTCTATAAGCCAAAGTTCTTACGCGGCTATCTGTAGATCCTCTGGTGACAGTTCGTGAAATGGCTTCAAATTCTTCATCTTGTTTGTAGTTGCACAGTTTCGATGCCGCTGCAACCCGTTTCACGAACTGAATATTAAGTTCGCCGCTTCTTTGCACCATGTTCGCCAGTTTGCTGCGCTGAGACAATATGTATGCTCTTGAGCCAAAGAAGGCATCCAAACGAGCAATTGCGTTTGAATATGGATTCTGCTTTTCGTCTGGCATTCCTGGTTGGGTGGTAGTACCGTCAAGCAATTCTAGTAGTAGTGGTCCTGCTTTGATACGGAACAAATCAATCCGAGTCGACTCGTCGGTAGCTTGAATTAAGTTCATTGATGCGGCTAAAACATTTTTCCAATGATCGTATACTCTTTTGTTGAGTTCTGTATCGCCTGCTGGTGGGGCACATTCGGGAATATTCAGGCTGGTTATAGACATGTTACTCATTGTCGTGAGTAGTGTTTCGTTCCCATTGGTGTGCTCTTCACGCATCGTACTCGATCGTGCTTTACAGAAATCATTATTCTGACCCATTGCAGCCAAGGTGCGACTCAACTCATCTTTTTCCTTGCGCATCCTTTCCAGTTCTGCCTTCATTTCTGATAATTCTTCCATCATTTTCTTGGAATGTTTCTTTGTCGAGTTTCTGTAAATATGATACAATACTAATATCAGCTCAAAATATATTTTAAAATTATATATTTTTGAGATCATTCCATTTTTTTTTACTGAGCATTTTCTTCGCCATTTCTATCGACGCTTTTTTTTTTAAATTGGAGTTTTGAACACTCATTGATTTCGGCTGAACACTTTCTTTTCTAAAGTGTTCAGTAATATATTCCACCTTTTTCTATTGGAATATTAACGAGTCTTGTAAAATATATTCCACCTTCTCTATTGGAATATTAATAAGTAGGTATTCATAAATATATTCCACCTTCCCAATTGGAATAATATCAGGTTCTTTTTTTTTTTTTTTGAACTCATTCTTTCCTAAAAAGCTCAGGTATACATTCCACCTTCTCAATTGGAATATATATATATATATATATATAACTATTTCGAGAACCTATAGTGGCTCCAAAAAATATCTTACCTTTTTTTGGTAGAGCTGGTGTTGCCACCGACCGCGCCATTGTCGTAATCTGACATCATTGTCCGCCGGTAGTTCAGTGATTGTGTTGGGCCGATGGTTGCTCGGCTGAAGAGTGCTGTCGCTCCGCTGCTGCTATTTGCAGTGCCGCCCGGCTGATAATAGCGCGGGTGAAAGCTGCTCGCTGTTGGTTGCTGTGTCCGAAACGTGAATGAGCTGTTTTGGATTGCGCTGCTCAATATATGAGAGGGCTCTCCGTAACAGTCAATCGCTTTCGCTCGGTTGCTGATTGGCTGGTGGTAGCGCGGATGAAAGCTGCTCGCTTTTGGTTGCTGTCCGTCCTTCGCTGCGTCCGAAACGTGAATGAGCTGGTTTGGATTGCGCTGCTCAATATATGAGAGGGCTCTCCGTACCAGTCAATCGCTTTCGCTCGGTTGCTGATTGGCTGGTGGTAGCGCGGATGAAAGCTGCTCGCTTTTGGTTGCTGTCCGTCCTTCGCTGCGTCCGAAACGTGAATGAGCTGGTTTGGATTGCGCTGCTCAATATATGAGAGGGCTCTTCGTACCAGTCAATCGCTTTCGCTCGGTTGCTGATTGGCTGGTGGTAGCGCGGATGAAAGCTGCTCGCTTTTGGTTGCTGTCCGTTCTTCGCCGCGTCCGAAACGTGAATGAGCTGGTTTGGATTGCGCTGCTCAATATATGAGAGGGCTCTCCGTACCAGTCAATCGCTTTCGCTCGGTTGCTGATTGGCTGGTGGTAGCGCGGATGAAAGCTGCTCGCTTTTGGTTGCTGTCCGTCCTTCGCTGCGTCCGAAACGTGAATGAGCTGGTTTGGATTGCGCTGCTCAATATATGAGAGGGCTCTCCGTACCAGTCAATCGCTTTCGCTCGGTTGCTGATTGGCTGGTGGTAGCGCGGATGAAAGCTGCTCGCTTTTGGTTGCTGTCCGTTCTTCGCTGCGTCCGAAACGTGAATGAGCTGGTTTGGATTGCGCTGCTCAATATATGAGAGGGCTCTCCGTACCAGTCAATCGCTTTCGCTCGGTTGCTGATAGGCTGGTGGTAGCGCGGATGAAAGCTGCTCGCTTTTGGTTGCTGTCCGTTCTTCGCTGCGTCCGAAACGTGTATGAGCTAGTGCGCGTTAATACTTTCGCTTATATAGAGAGGACCTTTCTCTTTCCACCAATGAGCGACATGCAAAGGAATACCTTCCGCTAATGAATAATGAATATTATTCGGAATATTGATTTCTTTACGATTCCCATATCAAAGACACCATATATTTTTCAAACTTTATTTGGTATCACATCTCTATCCTACAACATTGTATAAGTAAACGAGAGGAGAGATCCCATAATCGATCTTTTAAGGGAAGAACTCCCGCTAGTACTTCAAGACTCGTCGTATGTGTCGATTGCATGGAACCTAAGGCGATTCGTAAACAACGATACTGTATTCATTCCAATTTAATAATGTGAGTGTTTTGCAGCTGAACGGAAACAGAAGCACCCATATTCCATTACTGAAAGTATCGTTGTTTGATACAATCTTATCACGTCACTTGGATGAGCACCCCACCAAGATCCGGTTATTGTTCGGAGAAAATTTATCCTTTGTTGGCACTTCTTTATCAGATACCTAATGTGGCCTCCCCATGTACCTTTAGAATCGAACCAAATTCCGAGATATTTAAAGGTCATGACTTGGGCTATCGTTCTACCAACCAACTGAAGCTGAAGCTGAGCTGGATCACGCTTCCTTGAAAAAACAACCAACTCTGTTTTCTCCGTAGAGAAATCGATGCCTAACTTCAAAGCCCAACTTGATAAATTATCCAAACTATCTTGCAGTGGTTGTTGTAAATTTATGGCTTTTGGTCCTGTAACAGAAACCACGCCATCATCTGCAAGTTGCCTTAGAGTGCATGGGCTGACAATACAATTATCAATGTCATTCACGTAAAAATTGTAGAGAAGGGGTCTTAAACAAGAACCTTGTGGGAGGCCCATGTAACTTATTCTGAATGTTGCCAAATCGCCATATGAAAAATTCATGTGCTTTTCTGACAATAAGTTGTATAAACAATTATTTAATATTGGTGAAAGACCACATTGATGTAGTTTCTCTGAGAGAACATCAATGGAAACAGAGTCGAATGCTCCTTTTATGTCTAAGAACACAGACGCCATTTGTTCTTTTTTTGCGTAAGCTAGTTGGATTTCTGGCGAAAGTAGCGCCAGACAATCATTCCCTTTCCCCTCCGAAAACCAAACTGGGTATCCGATAGCAAGCCGATCGCCTCAACCCAATTGTCGAGACGTCGTAGGATAATTTTTTCCAACAATTTCCTGATGCAGGATAGCATTGCAATCGGTCGATACGAGTTATGGTCGGAGGCTGGTTTTCCCGGTTTTGGAATGGCGATAACTCTCACTTGTCTCCAGTCGTGCGGGACAATGTTCTGCTCAAGAAGCTTATTGAATAAATTCAACAAGCGTCTTTTTGCTAGGTCAGGCAGATTCTTCACCAAGTTGAATTTAATTCTGTCTGGACCCGGAGCATTATTGTTGCATGAGAGGAGTGCAATTGAAAATTCCATCATTGTCAAAGGCGAATCTATGGAATCGTTACTTGTGGGAACATCGCGAATGATTTTCTGCGCAGGAGCAGAATCTGGACAAACTTTCTTCGCAAAATTAAATATCCAGCGATTCGAAAAATCTTCGCTTTCATTAGTTACGTTTCGATTCCTCATTCTTCTGGCTGTATTCCAAAGAGTACTCATTGATGTTTCTCTTGACAAGCCATCAACGAAGCGTCTCCAATAACTAGACTTTTTGGCACGACGGAGACTGTCAAATTTGTTTTGCAAAATCGAATAATTTTCAAAGTTCGCACGTGTACACCCTTTCCGTTTCATAATTTCTTTGTAAGCAACTTGTTTAGCTTCATATGCATCCGAGCACTCTTTGTCCCACCAGGGATTAGGAGGCCGGCTATTCATTGTCATGCCAGGATTGCATTTCGTTTGGGTTTGTTCTGCTGCTTCAATAATCAAACCCGCTAGAAATTCATATTCTTCGGTAGGTGGTAGCTCTTCCGTCGAAACAAGAGAAATGGAAATTAAAGATTGGTATTTTTTCCAATCAATATTTCGTGTCAAGTCATAAAGGACATTGATTGAATTCGTGAGGCCTAATTCACTGTTAATTGAAATAACGACTGGCAAATGATCGCTACCGTGAGAATCAGGTACAACCTTCCACGTGCAATCTAATCGAAGTGATGTCGAGCATAGAGATAGATCTAATGCACTTGGTCGTGCGGGTGGTCTGGGGATATGAACTGTGTTTAGCCAGTAACGGTTTGTCCGGAATTTTCTTTCAAAAACCGATGGTTCAGCCACCCCTAACTCGACGAGCGCGTATTCAAACTGAATAAAAACATGTATACCAATTTATTTTCTTTTGTGCATTTAATATTATGTCACTACAAATTGCTGTACATCATCGGTCAACTTTTAACTATCCAACATGTTAAAGTTCTAAGTTCGGAAACATATCGGCTACAAGTTGACAAAATTGTTCTCAAACGCTATGGAACTAGACATTTGACGAAGAAAAGCTATTTTATTGCAAGAAAATATCGGAATGAAAAACAATTCCCCATATTGTCTAATTTACTCATTTTCATTAACTTGAATTTGTTGTTTTTTAACGTTGACGTGTAACGCAGATCGGAACGCAGCCATATTAATGACAGCATCGTTTGATTAAAGCTTACCAAATATTTTAGGCCGGTTTAAAAGTTAGTCCTGTTTAAAAACTGTTGGTACGGCTTTGTGCTTACGGCTATAAATGTTCAGCATCCGATCTGGTATATGGCCAAACCTTGCGTGTGCCTGGTGAATTCTTTGGCGAGCCATACACAGTACATCTATTTTATTTATTTATTTATTTATTGTCGTCAAACAAGAGTAGACCGTTTTGTTACAACGATAAAATATAGTATACACTTAAAAAATAAAATACTAATAACTAAACTAAACACTATCTAGTTTGCACAGCACTACTTTAGGATGTTCTTTATTAGCGAATAGAATTGAAATATTTTTTTAATTTGCTTTTCGTCATTGTTAAGTCAATAGCTTCACAGTGCTTGTTGTAAGTTGCCATCATCTGATTTAATGATCCAAACTTGGCATAATTTGTACGATAATTGTTTATTATAAATATATTTCGGATTCGTAACTGCCGGGAAGGTATATAAAAATTCAGTTTAGATAGAAGTTCGACTGAATCAATACGACACGTAATGATATCGTTAACAAATGAAACCATTGCATATTCTCGGCGCTCTTTTAGTGTTTGGATGTTAATGTGCATACAGCGAGCTTTATAAGATGGGAGAGGAAATCGTGTCCAACCTATTTTGCGAAGTGCAAACAATAAAAATTGCCTTTGTACTGATTCTATTCATTCTTCATGTGTGATTGAAAAAGGTGACCAAACTATGCTACAATATTCCAGTATTGACCTTACATACGAAATGTATAATGTTTCAATTGTAAATGGATCATTAAAATTGTAACTAAAACGCTTTATAAATCCAAGCATGTTATTTGCTCTATTAATGATTGTGTTGTAATGGTCAATGAATGTTAATTTTGAATCTAGAATGACTCCCAAATCTTTAACTTTTTCGCACGTTTGTACCACTTGATTTCCTAGAGTGATTGAAATGTCAGGTGTATTTCATTTCCTACTAAAAGTTATTGCATTACATTTTTTACGTTTAGTTGCAGAAGGCTTTTGTTACACCAGAGGTAAAACATATGCATTTCTTCCTGTAATATCTTTATGTCTTGTTCGTTTCTAATTTCCAAAAAGAGCTTCATGTCGTCGGCACAGATAAAAACTTTTATGTTTTTGAGAATGAATGATATGTCGTTTACGAATAAAATGAACAGAAGAGGGCCTAGATAGGAGCCTTGAGGAACTCCTGATGTAACTTGAATGGAATTCGATTTATTACCTTTAAATCTAACTGTTGACTACGCCCCGTCTTCAACCACACCTAATTAGGTATATTCAGTTTACCGTGTATCGCCTCGATGTGTCTGCGTTAGTGCACGCCCTACCCAACACGTACAAGGGATTCACACGAGTAGAAAGGGCACTGACAAAAACAAAACAACAATCAGCAAAAAAAATCCATTTCTTATACTTACATACTAGAGCTAAAAGTGAACTAATTTATGAATTAATACTAATTTTGTTGCTTATCGCATTCTTATACCTACACCATTTATCTTATATCTAATAAACTAAATTTGTCGCTTAAACCTAGACTTACAACTAGTGAGCAGAACCTTTAAACTAGGTGAGAATTGTGCTAAAGAAATAATACGTTTATGTTAATGTTATTATTGGATTAGGTCAAATACAGATACGAGGCACATTTGGTAAACTAATTTGCCGCAAACTAGTGATATTGGAAGGTAAGAATTTTTCAAGGTTCGAGTGCAACATAGACTAATGATAATTATGATAGGTGCAGGAAACAGGTGTTCGGAACAGACTGTGTTGCCAGATTATTTGAGTCGTAGCTGGATCACTAAAAGTATGAAGAAAAATGAAATTATTGAACATTCTATGTATAACTCAAATCTATACTGTAGGAATTTTTTAATTTGTATTTCTATCATCGTGGAATAAATTACTTAATTTAATTTTTTTTAAATTCTTTTACGATGTCGAAGAAATCGTCCAGTTCCGTACCGAACATATAAGTTCCAGTATATACAGGAGGAGTTGGAAGCAGTATCGTTGTACTGACTGCAGCGAGAAAGGTCACAGGTTCTTCCCTCCCTCTCCCAGCATCGGAAGACAGGTAAATGCTGACGTTGCCAATAACATTCAATCCAGAGGATACGGGAAAATAAATACAGTCAATGTTGCTTCCAGGAATAGTGCTAGGCGAAATCCGTTGCGCGAAACTCGTAGAGCTCGGGACTATCAGTGTCAGTTGTGTGAAGAGCGCGATAATGACGAAATGGTGCAGTGTGATGGTTGCGATAAGTGGTTTCATTTCGTATGTGTTCAGGTTACGGAGGATATCGCCAACGTCAGCTGGGTTTGCCCTTGCTGTAAGACGACATTCGTCCCTCCCGCTACTATCAGCCGAAAGATCGAACAACAGCATCGACATGCGTCTTTGTCGGAAAATAGGGCGCCATCGGCGGGCTCCAAGAGCAAGGGTGGATCTGCTCGAAGTGAAACAAAGCGGTTGCGAGAACTCGAACTTCGAAGGCTCGAGGAAGAGTTCGAGATGGAGAAACGGTTTCTTGAACGAAGGTACGAGGTTCTAAAGGAATACGGTAGCGAAACGTCATCAGTGACAGGAATCAACGAACGAGACAATGCTTCGAAGATAGAGGATTGGTTAGCCGAAACGGAACGTGGCGGTGAAGCTGAAGATTCCGGATTAGCTGCAGAGGAGGCAAATGGGCAAATACCGAACATCTCGGATAAGCTCGAGGAGCACCAAGCTCTGGATGTCGTCCAGCAGATTCGAAGTCCAGCAGTGAATTGTACCAAGCAGCGTGATACTCGCACTCAAGTATGTCTTCAGATACAGCTGGCGCAACAGCAACATCAAGTGGGTCAGTCGTTTGCGTTTCCTTTGGCACCAGATGCGCTGCAGCATCACGACCATATGCATCAGCTTCGCCTAACTTCAACTCGCTCTGGTCCACTCGTCCATTTGCAACCTGACAGCAGAATGACGGCCATACCTCCTTCAATACCAGAAGCCTTCCAGCAGTCAACACGAGGGCCCCCAGTTTTAGAGTTCGCCCAAATGACTCCAAACCACTCCAGACAGCCGTTTCCAGCGGAATTCAACGGTGGCCACGCGCAACATGCGTCGCAATTATCATCACGGGATCGACCGCCCACGAATCCTAGGGCATTGCTCATCCCTTCGAAGAATTGCGGTATACGAACTGAAGACAAGATTGTAACTCGTTCTGCTCCGCTTGCCCAGCTGCAACCCGACATCCGTCCTACGATGTTGCCTTCAGTAATCCCAGAAGCCTACTTTCGTCAACCGGCACGAAGGCCGTCAGCCCTCGAGCTCGCCCAAATGCACATTCAAGCTAGACCGTCATTTCCGGCAGACTTGGGCAGTGGCTTCCCGAATCATGCATCGCATTATCTGCCACAGGATCGACCGCAGACGAATTCTAGACCGGTGCTCACCTCTTCGACAAATCACGGTATGCAGACGGGACACGATACCTTCGTCCCGGGTCAGCGATCAACACCGATACAACTTGATCACTCGCCACGAGGTGAAGCAGCGACAATCCCCGACGAGACAGTGTGCGTTCTCAACCGAAGTCAGATTGCAGCGCGGCAAGCAGTTTCAAGGGATCTTCCTGAGTTCGACGGTTCATTGGAGGACTGGCCACTATTCTACGCTATGTTCAATTCATCTACGCAAATGTGCGGGTTCGCAAATGAAGAGAACATGCTTAGACTGCGGAAGTGTCTGAAAGGAAAGGCACTGGATGCAGTAAGATGCGCGCTGCTTCACCCGTCAAATGTTGCAGACATACTGTCTACGCTGAAGATCCTGTACGGGCGATCAGATGCGATCGTTCAGTCAATCGTCAGGAGAATAAGGAGTCTTCCGACGCAAAACGTGGAGAAGCTCGAGACGGTGGTTAATTTTGCATTGACGGTGAAGAATTTAGTTGCGACGGTCCGTGCCTGCGAAATCGATGATTTTATTTTCAACGCATCTCTACGATACGAGCTGGTTGATCGTCTACCGTCATCCCTGAAGCTAGACTGGGCAAGATTTGCTCGTAGTATCCCGACCCCGAATCTCGCTGATTTCAGCATGTGGCTGTACACCGTAGCAGAAGATGCTAGCACAGTGATGGCTTCGCCAGGTCATGATCAGCGAAATCGAACGACCAAGAAGGCTTCCTGAACTTCCATTCCGGATCCGACTCCGGCGATGCGAAACCGCTAGAGTCGTCCAGAAAGCCAAAGTTGGCTGTAACTAGGGATCCCGCTAATGACCAGTGTGTAGTATGCAGGGATAACTGTTCAACTGTTGCACGATGCAGCAGATTCGAGGGTTTCAGCTACGACTCGAAGTGGGCGACAGTAAAGGAGTGCAAACTATGCCGTAAGTGTCTTCGCAAGCATAACGGCTCCTGCAAACAGTAGAACCAATGCGGAGTGAACGGATGCACATACCTACACCATCCTCTCCTTCACAATCCGGAGATCCAATACACAGACCTGTCGACGTTGAAGCCAACCGCGCTTCCTTCAGGGCAGAAACGATCGGAGCCAAGCTGCAATCTTCATCAAGGACAGTCGGCAGTACTGTTTCGCATCGTTCCAGTTATATTGTATGGGCCGGAGAAAGAGGTTAAAACCTACGCATTTATCGATGACGGGTCCGAACTAACCCTGATGGAACAAAGCCTGGCAGACGAGCTTGGCATCGAAGGACCTAGAAAGCCGCTTTGTTTGAAGTGGAACGCGAAAGGCCGAACATCAATCGCAGCAGGTGAATCTGCAAATCTCTGGCGCACGAAGTTCGATGAAGTACGAACTTTCAGGAATCAGTACAATCTCCTCTCTTCAGATACGTCCACAAACAATGCTGATTTCTGTACTGCAGGAAAAATACGCACATCTGACTGGGCTACCACTCGAAGAATATCGTGATGTTAGCCCACGCCTTCTAATTGGCTTGGACTATGCCAACCTCGGGCATGGAATTAAGAGTCGCGAAGGAAAGCAAAACGAACCGATCGCAATGAAAACTCGTTTGGGATGGATGGTCTACGGCAATTGTACTGGGACAGGAGATATCGGCGGATATCTGAATTTTCACAGTGTCCAAAGATGCGACTGTAGGCGGGAGAACAATGATGATCTGCACAAGGCGATAAAATCCTACTTCGCGTTGGATAGCATGGGAATCATCAAAATGAGTCAGCTTCTCTCTCTGGAAGATCAGCGGGCTCATTCATTATTAAAGTCTCTCACCCACAAAAAAAACAACCGCTACGAAGTTGGCCTTCTCTGGAAATACTACAACATCCGACTTCCGGACAGTAAAGCGATGGCCTTCGGACGATGGAAGTGTTTGGAAAATCGCATGAGCAAGGATTCAGCATTAGCCGAGGCCCTAGAGAAAAAGATCCAAGAACATGCCAACAAGGGTTACATAAGAAAGCTGACTCCAGAAGAACTGCAAGAACAGCATGCACGAATCTGGTACCTTCCTATCTTCGTAATCGTCAACCCGAACAAACCGGGCAAATTTCGCCTAGTATGGGATGCCGCACAGTGGGACCAATCTAAAAACCTATTTTAATCCACCTAGCGGTGCAATTGTGCCTTTCTCAATCATGAATCACGAGAATGTGTGCGTTGTTTATATTCATTAAAAGAGTTCGAGTTCTAAAATTTTGAAAAAAAAAACAGCCACGGTAATATTGAACTGAAAAAAGGTGCGAAATCGGCAAAGTCCCAAAAATTCGATTTTTACAAAAAAAATTTTTTTCGAGATAACATAAAATCTCGACGTTTCATGCATTTTAAAGATGTTTGGCATCAAAAATACGAATTCGATTTCTGAAATTTCATGGGGTCCCCCCTTTGAAAAAAAAATTTGAGTTCTGGCTTATATGGGAATTTCATATGTGACCGGACGATTTAGTCTATATTTCCGGACCCATATAAGCGATCCGTACGAAATTTTATAGACATCTGTGGGGATATTATAGCTATCATTTGGAACTAAGTTTGTGAAAATCTGCCCAAACATTTCAGGGAAACTGATGTGAGTTCGTAAATTTTGAAAGATGGCCGCTTTTCCCGGGCACTTCCGGAACCGTCTATGGTGGTCAATGTAGTCAACGAAAGTTTGGTTGGCCGTCGGTGACCTAGAACAGCAAATTTAAGTTGTTTGAGAGACATTTTAGCGAAATTTTTACCTTTTTTGCTTTCATCGGAGTATCGGTTTGAATCACAATTTGCTATGTGATCGCACGCCACAACCTGTAACTCCGGAACCGGAAGTCGGATCGGGATGAAATTAAATAGCCATTTACGGGGACGCAATACCTTTCATTTGAGGCCAAGTTTAGTCGAATCGGTCTAGCCATCTCCGAGAAACCGATGTGACAATTATTCTGAATTTAGATACTTCCGCCGGGGCTTCCGGAACCGAGGATGGTGGCCAATGTGGCCAAATAGACTTTGAATGGATGTTAGTGACCTAATACCACAAATCGAAGCAGTTGTGGTCATATTTTGGAAAATTTTTCACCTTTATACATTCATTGCAGAATTTATTAAAATCGACATTTTCTGCGTGTTCGTACTTATCACCCTGTAATTCCGGAACCGGAAGTCGGATCCATTAGAAATTCAATAGCAGCCTATGGGAACGTTGCACCTTTCATTTGAGACTAAGTTTGTCAAAATCGGTTCAGCCATCTCTGAGAAAAATGAGTGACATTTTTGGTCACATACACACACACATACACACACACATACATACATACACACATACATACACACACAGAGACATTTGCCGAACTCGACGAACTGAATCGAATGGTATATGTCACTCGGCCCTCCGGGCCTCCGTTACAAAATCGGTTTTCAGAGCAATTGCAATACCTTTCTATTGAGAAAGGCAAAAAAGGTGGGACAAAACCTATTTGAGGCCTTAGATGTCATTTTAGAACCAGCATTTCTTCGTATGATATGTTCACAATATTATTCTGCAACTTTTTAAATAGAATATTTTGTTGTTGGACTAAAGTAGAGTACCCGAGCAAAAAAAATTTTTTCAAAAAATTGTTTTAGAGGGCCGATGTCTTCGAGAAAGTTGTAGAATATTATGTTTTGAATAACTTCTTCTAAGATACCACAGACATCAGACCTCAAATTTGAGGCAAAATTGTTGTTTTTGTAAATATGATCAAAAAATCAGATTTTCGATATTTCCATTCTAAAAACCTTAATTGATTAATTTAATATGTTCTACAAACTTGCAGGTTACACTGAAATACAACTTTTTGTTGAAGGAAATAATAACCTAAAATCAATATTTTGGCTTTTAAAACTATTTTTCATGTAAATTTACTCTATTTTCATCAAAGAGTTCTGTTTTAGGTGCACTTTTGTGCAGCCAAACTTTGGCTATTCCGATACTCTATTATTTGTAGAATAAAATTAATACTACATTGAAACAGGATATAGTTGGACGCGTTGTTTGGGTGACCATTCATGTACGACGGTTTATAGCATAAAATGTGCTTATATTATTTTTAATTTATATACATTATTAGCTATTAACAAAATCTTATATTTTGTACGCACTTACAAGCATGTAGAACATATTGAGTTGATCAATTAAGGTTACAATAAGAAAAGTGAAAAAATAATATAAATTTTGAATTTAAACTGCCAAAAAACAACGATTTCGGATTAAAAAATAAATCTACAGTATGTATAAGGTATTTTTAACAAAAATGTTTGAAATTGAATATTATACAACTTTGCTGAAGTCCTCAACCAACTAAAAAATAGAAATGATTCAATTATATTGTGAATATTTTTCCACACACTTAGGTTCTATCATATCTAAGGCCTCAAATAGATATTATTCTACTTTTATGAATTTGTAGAACTAATCTTATTGTTTAAACTAAAGTAGAAATCCCGAACTAAATAAATCAAATTTTGTTCAAATGGTTGAGGTCTTCAGCAAAGTTGTCAAATATTGTATTTGCAACAATTCTGTTGAAAATACCATTTATTTATTTTTTGAGCCGAAATCGTTGTTCTTTGGCAGCTTAAATTCAAAATTTATATTATTTTTTTCACTTTTTCATATTGTAACCGTAATTGATCAACTAAATATGTGCTATATGCTTGTAAGTGCGTACAAAATGTAAGATTTTGTTAATAGCTAATAATGCATATAAATTAAAAATAATATAGACACATTTTATGTTATAAACCGTCGTACATGAATGGTCACCCAAACAATGCGTCCAACTATATCCTGTTTCTATGTAGTATTAATTTTATTCTACGAATAATAGAGTAATGCAATAGCCAAAGTTTGGCTCCACAAAAGTGCACCTAAAAACAGAAATGTTTGATGAAAATAGAGTAAATTTATATGAAAAATAGTTTTAGAAGCCAAAATATTGATTTTATGTTATTAGTTCCTCCAACAAAAAGTTGTATTTCAGTGTTACCTGCAAGTTTGGAGAACATATTAAATTAATCAATCATGGTTTTTAGCATGGAAATATCGAAAATCTGATTTTTTGATCATATTTACAAAAAACAACAATTTTGCCTCAAATTTGAGGTCTGATGTCTGTGGTATCTTAGAAGAAGTTATTCAAAACATAATATTCTACAACTTTGTCGAAGACATCGACCCTCTAAAACAATTTTTTGAAAAAAATTTTTTTGCTCGGGTACTCTACTTTAGTCCAACAACAAAATATTCTATTTAAAAAGTTGAAGAATAATATTGTGAACATATCATACGAAGAAATGCTGGCTCTAAAATGACATCTGAGGCCTCAAATAGGTTTTGTCCCACCTTTTTTGGATTGGTCCCACTGTGTGCCGGCGCCACCGTCCATGGTATTTCCTTGAATTCAGTCCTCTTGAAGGGACCAGATCAGTTAACTTCGCTTCTGGCCGTGCTGATTCGCTTCCGTGAGTTTCGAGTAGCAGTATGCGGTGACATCAAAGAGATGTTTCACCAAGTGCGAATGCGAGATGAAGATCAGCACTGTCAGCGCTTCGTTTGGAAAAACAGTGACGAAACTGAACCTGGCATTTACGTCGTCCAGGTGATGACCTTTGGTGCGTGATGTTCGCCAAGTACTGCGCAATACGTCAAAAACAGCAACGCAAAACAGTTCGTGCAAGATCAGCCAGAAGCAGTCCACGCTATAATCAAACAATATTACGTTGATGACATGCTCGTGAGTACAGAAACGGAGGAAGACGCCGTGAAACTGGCCCAGAACGTGAAAATAATTCACGAGCGAGCTGGGTTTGAAATACATAACTGGATATCGAACTCTAATTTTGTCACGGCGATGCTGAACGAGGAAACGACGGAGGAAAAAGACTTGAACACTGGCGATGCATCTACAACAGAGAAGGTGCTTGGAATGTGGTTGAACACGCTAACCGACAGCTTTACTTTCAAGGTGTCCTCCCGTTACGACGAAGCTTTGCTATCTGGCAGTCGTCGGCCAACGAAACGTGAGGTCCTCCGGGTGCTGATGATGTTATATGATCCACTAGGGTTGGTTGCGCATTTATTGATGTTTCTAAAAGTCCTTCTGCAAGAAATTTGGAGAACGTCGGTCAACTGGGACGATCATATTGAAGACGCACAGTTCGAGAAGTGGCTAACATGGCTCGCAGTGTTTCCGAAAATAGGATCGGTGGAAGTCCCGCGATGTTATCGGACATTGACATCAATAAGAGCTGAAGTGCAGATGCACACATTCGTGGACGCAAGTGAAGGCGGGTTTGCGGCAGTCGTTTATCTTCGATTTCGCGAGGAAGGCGTATCTGAATGTGCACTAGTGGGAGCGAAGACCAGAGTAGCACCCCCCATTACAGCCAGTTTGTAGCATTCCGCGTCAGTGAAATTCTGGAATCGACGGATGTTAGCGAGTGGCGTTATATCCCGACCAAACAAAACGTAGCCGATGAAGGGACAAAGTGGACACGTTTCCCTGACTTATCTGCTGGCAGTCGTTGGTTTCGTGGTCCAGAATTACTTCAACAATCTGAACAAGTCTGGCCCGAGTTTCCCAGCCTCGGAAAATCGACTGTAACGGAGCTACGTCCGCATCTGCTTAATCATACAGCAACTAAGGATTCGGTGATTAAAACAGAAGAATTCTCCAACTGGGTACCACTAATACGACGGGCGGCGTTCGTATTCCGATACGTCAGCAATCTGCAGCGATCATCGAAGGGGGAACGACGTTTCACTGGACCGCCGACACAGGACGAGCTGGCTAAGGCAGAGAACTACTTATTCCGCCAAGCGCAGTCAGAAACCTATGCCGATGAGATCTCCACGTTGGCTATTAGTTGCCCTACGAAAAGAACTCAAAGATTGTTAGAAACAGCCTGCTTTTTCGCAGCGCCTTTCTGGACGAAAACGGTGTTGCTCGCGTTCGAGGTCGAACAAAGGCATGTGCATTCGTTGGCCGCGACGCTACCGAACCTATCATCCTTCCCCGAAACCACCACGTTACGCGATTGATAATAGCTGACATTCATGAGCGTTTCAACCACCAAAACCACGCGACAATCGTCAATGAAGTGTTGCAGCGCTACCGTATTCCTCGACTGAAGGCAACTTACCATTCGATTCGGAGAAGTTGTCAACAGTGCAAGAATGATCGAGCGAAACCACAACCTCCAACGATGGCTGATCTTTCACAGTCACGTCTGGCTGCATTTAGTCAACCGTTCACGTACACCGGGGTGGATTATTTCGGTCCGATTCAGGTCCTGGTCGGACGTCATTCGGAAAAGCGGTGGGGAGTTCTCGCTACCTGTCTAACCACTCGCGCCATCCATTTGCAAATCGCTCACACTCTGTCTACCGACTCTTGTGTTATGGCAATCCGAAACATCATGACTAGGAGGGGAGTGCCAGCCGTTATCTATAGCGACCGCGGAAAAAATTTCCAAGCTACGAGTAAGGTGCTTAAAGCAGCCATCCAGCAGCTCGATCATGACAGACTGGCAACCGAGTTCACTTCAAGTCGTACTCAATGGACCTTCATTCCACCTGTTTCACCCCACATGGGAGGAGCATGGGAACGTTTGATACGCAGTGTGAAACTTAATTTAGCCAAGTTACAACCCAGCAGATTACCCACCGACGAAGTGTTGCAGAATGCGTTGATAGAAGTCGAAAATATCGTGAATTCGCGACCACTGACTGAAATTCCCGTAGATGGCGACGAATCACCCGTGCTAACGCCTAACCACTTCCTGTTAGGATCAGCAAACAGGTTGAGACCGTGGGTTCCCTTTGATGATAGTCCCGTTCACAGGAGAAACTCTTGGACTCAGTCCCAGACAATGGCTGACTCGTTCTGGAAACAATGGGTCCGTGACTATCTGCCAACGATTACGCGCAGAACCAAGTGGTTTACTCCAACGAAACCGATTGAAGTCGGTGACGTAGTGGTAATCGTCGACCCAAAGCTTGGCCGGAACTACTGGCCCAAGGGTAGGGTTATTGCTACGCAACAGGCTCCCGATGGACAGGTACGGCGCGCAACTGTACAGACAACCACTGGCGGAATCTACGAGCGGCCTGCAGTATCTATAGTTGTGCTCGACGTAGGCGCTGTAGATAATACGCAGACGGATAATCCTTCGCGCATTCTGGGGGGGAGTGTTGACTACGCCCCGTCTTCAACCACACCTAATTAGGTACATTCAGTTTACCGTGTATCGCCTCGATGTGTCTGCGTTAGTGCACGCCCTACCCAACACGTACAGGGGATTGACTCGAGCAGAAAGGGCACTGACAAAAACAAAACAACAATCAGCAAAAAAATCCATTTCTTATACTTACATACTAGAGCTAAAACTGAACTAATTTATGAATTAATACTAATTTTGTTGCTTATCGCATTCTTATACCTACACCATTTATCTTATATCTACTAAACTAAATTTGTGGCTTAAACCTAGACTTACAACTAGTGAGCAGCAGAGTTTTTAATAGTAGAGTTGCGTAAAGAGGGTCGGCAACATTGGACCAATCATTGGTCTTTTTTTAAATTTTGGCAACCTTTTATTTTTAGTTAAATTTCAAATGACTTAACCCGAACGCTTCAGTTAGAAGTTAACTTTGTGCATTTAAAAATTTAAAATTAAGTGTTTAAAAATCAGTACGATAAATAACATCGTATAAAGAATTTAAGCTTTTTCCGGTTCTCAACTGATCCGCAACTAAGAACGAAATGCATTGATTTTTGCCGATTGCCGTCTGATTGGGGTGTGACAAAAAACAGTCGAATTTGCAGCGTAAGATAAATTTGAAACAGGTACATATGTATAAGTGGAATGCATACACAAATTTGTCAAAATTTTAGCTGCACTTTAACTATGAGAAATACCTAATTTCCACTATCGGTGGAAGATTATTAACACTACCCAGAGCTGTTCCGGTGTTTGAAATAGTGCCAAATTTGAATATCAGTGAACATATATTTTTTAATAATTGTCATTAAGCGAAATATTAACATTATTTAAATGTTAATATTACATCATTGATTTTTTTCTCATAATTATAATCACATAATAACGATACTCCCCACGCATTCGAGCATTGTTATTCTTCGTGTCCGATAGGTAGACGTTTTGAGTGTTCAATAGGTAGATTTGCTTCAGTCTTTGCGCAACTGTTCTTTATAAACTGTGGTGAGCAGTACCTTTAAACTAGGTGAGAATTGTGCTAAAGAAATAATACGTTTATGTTAATGTTATTATTGGATTACTCAAATACAGATACGAGGCACATTTGGTAAACTAATTTGCCGCAAACTAGTGATATTGGAAGGTAAGAATTTTTCAAGGTTCGAGTGCAACATACACTAATGATAATTATGATAGGTGCAGGAAACAGGTGTTCGGAACAGACTGTGTTGCCAGATTATTTGAGTCGTAGCTGGATCACTAAAAGTATGAAGAAAAATGAAATTATTGAACATTCTATGTATAGCTCAAATCTATATTGTAGGAATTTTTTAATTTGTATTTCTATCATCGTGGAATAAATTACTTAATTTGGATCCAGCTCGTTGTCTTCGCAACACTAACTATTTGTTAACGGTTAGTTAAATATGATTCGAGCCATTTGAGAAGACCTGGTTCAATTCCTAATTTTTCCAGTTTGAATAATAGCAAGGGTATGTCGATGCGATCAAATGCCTTGCTAAAGTCTGTGTAAAGAGCTTCAATGTAGTTTCCATTCTCCATTGCAATCAATGAGTAGTTGACGAATTCTAGTAAATTTGTATTAGTTGAACGTCCTTTGAAGAACCCATGCTGCATGTTAGTAATTCTGTTTTTGATTGAATAGTTTCTCGTTAACGATTGCAGAACCTTTGGAGGCATCTAGTTTGTTTAGAGCCTCCATAATATCTTGCACACTGACATGATTGACGCCAATGTCTGTGGTGAATTCTGGGAAGAAACCGAAATATTCGCGATCACGATCTTCTTCAGAAAATGTGGTATAGATGTCTTGAAAGAAGGTTGCGAAAAGATTGCAGATTTGTTCCGAGTTGACACCGACATTTTCTTTGAGTTTCATTTTTGAAGGGAAGTTTTCCGATTTTAAATTATTTTTAACATGATTAAAGAAATTTTTTGGGCAAGATTTTATTTGAAGTTTGGTTTTTGAGTAATACTTTTCAAATGCTATATTAATGGATAGGTTTAGTTCATCGCAAATGTCCAAATAGTTAAATAAGTTCCTTTCATTTCTGATTTTTTTTATACTTTTTGTGGGCCTTTTGTTTACGATTTTTTAAATTTTTAATTTGCTCGTTATACCAAACTGGATATTTTGTGTTGCCTTGTCGCCTAATTTTTTTCAGTGGTACTTGTTCAACTATTATATCAAACAATTTTGTGTAAAAGACGTCTACTGAATTTTCGATACTTGCTTCATTTCTAAACAACGTTTGCCAATCTATACTGCATAGTCTTTGTTTTATGTTGTCAAAATTTGTCAATTGAAATTGAAAGGCCTCTTCGTACTCGCAGTCATCGGGTCTTTTGTTATCATGTACAAATACAGAAAACTCAATTGCTGTATGAAACGCTTCATTTTTCCATAGTGGAGTTAATAATTCGGTAGCACAGAAGTCTTCAAGAATGTTTGTGAATAATAAATTTAAATAACAGTTTTGCTGATTTCTAACATGATTAATTTGGTTAAGTCCTAAACTTGCAGTTTTGTCAAATATGGCCTGCAGAATTTCGTTATCCCCAACGACGAAGTAGGATGCTTTCATTTTCAGTGTCTGCAAAGAAGTCAATGCTTCGTTGATTGAAGTCACCATAAATATGAACTTTTACCTCTGGGGGGAGCCTGGTTATAATGTCTTCGGTAATAAGAAAAAAATTTTCAAATGTATCTTTGCGAGCATTATTTGGGGGGAAGTACACAGAGGCAAATATATGTGTTTCACCTGCCAGATGGGTTTTAACCCACACATGCTCAAATTCTTTAAATTTCCTTGTAGTAATGATTTCTGCGTTAAATTTTGATGTAATTGCTATTAACCCCCCCCCCCCCCCCTCCCGACTTCTTTTCAGACATATGAATGTTTCGGTCAGCTCTAAACACATTGTAGCTGTTTCCGAAAACTTCTTCACTTCTAACACTTTCGTCCCAACTAGTTTCTGTACCCAAAATAATTGTATAGGAGCTACTTAAAATTTTCTTTTGAATTTCATTCATTTTCGATGCACTTTTCATTCTATTCAAATTTTTACAGTATATTAAAATTTCTACTGATGACTCTACTTGAGGAGTCGAGATTACCTCTATTTGTTGTCGTTCAAATGGCGTCGAATCTTGGCAAACTGCCGTGTCCTAGTCGTTTCCTTCTTCTAGGGAATGCGTCAATGTCGTCGAAAACACGAATGTTGAGAATGGCACGCCTTACACAAAACTGTTGACTAGCGCTCCGATTTTGGGTGCATTTGCAGCGTCGACCGTGGTAAATCATCCACTGGATAGGGATTCAATGTCGGTCCTCTTTGAAACTGAATTGTTGGCCTATAGTTCGTGGGGGGTCCTTTGCAGCCGCAAGAAGCACTCTATCCGGTGGCAGGAAACTTATTGTAGTGACTACTCGTATGGTTTTTGTTATAGTGGGTGCTGCCAGCCCTAAATGTGATTCTGCGATTGGTATTACTCGTATAGTTACTATTAACTGTCTGTCGTGAGTGGCGCGCCGCTGCGAGTTGCTCTTGATCAGGTCGAAGAAGATTTGTAGTGCTTCTGTTTTTGTTTTTTTTTTCATTAACGTTATTATTATTATTTCGCCTCGATCTTTTTTTACGTCTTCTAGACTTTTCGGCCTGTTTTTGCTGGTTAAGGTTTCTTAATTTGCGTGCATCGTAATCGCTGCAGTCTACTTTCCATACCCTCCTTCTACCCAAAAAGCGCCAACCTGAGTTATCGATATTTTGTCATTTAATTCGGCTTCCAAACTGGGGCATGAATCAAGCGATGATGTAGCGTTTTGACTTGCCGTTATGTTTGATGAAAGCGCCTTAAGTTCGTCGAGGATATCAATAGTTAGCGCAGAATTTGTGAAGTTTTGACTGGTGGATATGTTCGCTGACAGAGACTTAAGCTCGTCACGAATATCAATCCCCAGCGTCGGGTTTGACGTCATAGTAATACTAGCCGCTGTGTCCAAAGACAGTTGATTAAGCTGGCTTATTTCATCATTCATGGTGCGCAGTTCAGCTGATAGCTCTGACGTTACCGTTTTCAGCGTGCTATAGACATTATTTTTCGTTGTGGTCATTGCTGTATCGAATAGCGAGGTAATGCGATTTTTAATGGCAACAACACTTCCAGTCAAACTGCTGTTTTTGTTTATTGCTATCAATTCCTGTTTTATTGTTGTAAGCAAAATTTTTAGGCCATCGATCGCTTCGTGAACTATGTTAGGCTTCTCCAGTTGAAACGCGAGCCGGTGCATTACTTCCGTATTGGCTTGCAGTTGTGATTCCAGAAGTTGTTGTTGTTCAATAAGCCCTTTGAACTCAATCTTGGTCTGTATCAATGCTTGATATGATTCACAGCACGGTAATAGATACGAGTTGATGTCCACCCTCTTGTCCTTCTTCCGCAGTGATCCCCTGGGAACAGTCACTCCAATGCAAGCGGCGTGGAATTTTCTTGGGCAACCTATACACGTCCACATAACTGTATCGGCGGAAGTGTCGAAAGTGCAAATTTCGCAACTCATTATGATTAATGTACACACACGAAAAGCTGAATTAATAAAAAAACTAAATGAAATATCGCGCGCGGCACCTGGATCGAACGATAAACGCGTGCGAACTTGACAACGACTTGTTGAGTATGACATCGTACGGAGTTTTCAAATTTACTTCATAGCATTTTCGACAATCTTAAGCCCATCAAAACTACATCCTATTCCAAGGAAAAAAATTTCGTTCACAAGGATCTGAAAAAGTGCATTCATGTTTTCGTTCGATTCGATTCCTTTAAGAAATCATTGCAAAGGCCAAACGATGGACCATTCGAAGTGTTGTCACGAAGCGACAAGTATATGGATGTCAACATTAGAGGGAAAAGCCAAAGGATTTCACTAGATCGCCTCAAACCTGCTTACGTCTATCTAAATGAAGATCAACTCCCATCAGATGGCAGCAGAACGATAGTTACCCCATCCGGTCATCGTGTGCGATTCTTGGTGTAACTGGGGGGTCCCTGTGGCATCGGACATCCCCTCGGCATCGAGGAACACACAAAGACACACACCATAGAGAAAGCAACCAGAGTGATTTGATACGTAGACCGCGCTACACGTTATGAGCAATAAAATATTTTAATCCCGAAAACCGTTTCGAAACCATTATTACCGCGCCGAGAATTCCGCTTGAACCACCACAGCCTATTCTGCGTTAACTCCTCAGTTAGACCTGCCATATAATCCGTTTATACTTCAAATTAAAAGTCGCTCTCATACGTGTCCTAAGTACGTTTTGATGACAAAATTTATATGATATGTGAAGACTTTTTTCAATAGGTCCAATCTACAAAATTGTTTACCTTCTCTTCTGCGAATTACTCGGTAACCTTTCTGATTTTCCTTCAACTGTTTGCGTAATAAGCTAGTAAAAACCTTGGTCTTTCGAAACATACTGATAAATATTTTTAAAAAATATGGTTTTGCAGTAACAATCGAAAGAGAAATCGAAAAAAGAGAGCCCTTATTTGAGCAACCGAAAACAAAAGTCGCAAGGACAAAACATGCTTCATAACGCTTCAAATATATTAGAATAAAAAACCAGCTATAAACTTCAAGCATTAAAAATCGGACTGGGACTTTCCTCTGTCAGATCCCGATAAAAAAGCTTCATTATAAAATCGGGAGAAAATATGTCCGATTCTTACAAAATAGTTTTTTTGTAAGCCGAGTTTTAATTACAGAGAACAGACGTCCATCTTCAGCATTCAACTTGTGTAAAATCTCTAACGGTTTCGAAGGTAGTTGGGATATCCAAACCAGGTGCGCTACTGTCGTCATATTTTTTGTGGCTGAGTTCGACAGAATTGACAGCGGTTATTCTTCTACCCAAGTCAAACTAGTCCGGAACCGGTTCGGACTTCCAGCATAAATCCCAGCTCAAATGCATCAACCGATAGAGTCGGAATCGATTGTTTTCTTTGAGCAAGATTCCATATTGTATCCATTCAGGATTTTGAAGCGGTTCTGGAATAGATTTGACGGATAGTTGGGATAGGTTGGTGTGGCGGCGCTAGTGCTTATCGTATATTAATTCAAATGTTTACAAACGCTTTTTAAATATGTTTATTCGATCATGGATGTCTGTTCTCTGTGTTTTAATCTTGAACATTACGATATACGGATACGAACGATTTATTTATTTTTCGCCGGTTTTTATACTGGAGGCTCATTCTTACCGAGTTTTGAGGGTGAACATTTTTAGCGATTCTTATACTGAAGAATCTCCGTCCGATTTTTACGCTTGGCGTTTACTTCCGATTTTTATATTCTAATATATTTAAAACGGGTTTTACGAAACATATTCTATCCTTGCGATTTTTATTTTTTTTGCTTATTTGCAGATTGAACCTAATTAAAAAAGTCTCTATTGTGCATAAAAAACTTGCCAGTGCGTGTCACATTGGCAATCAAGACCCACTTGTTCGTTATATCTAAACAGTCATATTCTAACAATAGTAGTTTACGCCATCAACCCAGTAGGCGAAAGTCATCCTTCGTTAGCCCTATGCGATTGGCGTTAGTTCAATTAACGATCTACTTCCCTACACGCAAACGAAAAACTACCTAAAATTGAGTACATTTGACTCAATCTCGGGGTATCGTGCAGGAAGGCAAAATTAGGTAAACCTAGAGTTATTGTATTAAGAGTTAGACGGACACAAAAGCCGGAAAACTGGCAGCTCTTATTTCAGGAAGAAAACACTGGCATCCCATGTAAATGTTCAAGCTTGAGCATAATAATTTCATTGTCGTTGTGAGTAAGAACTTCACATGCACGAATAGAAAAACCAATTCAAAGGTCTGATAATATGATTTTATACTTGTGCGAATATCTCTTCTTGCCACAGAAAAAAATTGCTCTTTTCGCTTCTCTACACTCGATAGCACAAGATAAGAGTAAAATAGTTATTACCATAATCACAATACTTTTTCCATATACATCCAAAGAAAACATGTTATGTGACGTCATGCTCGATTGGCTCCGGCATTTGACATGTTCAATTGGCTCCGCTCAGTGTCTCCGCCTAACTATGAATATAGTAACTATAGGTAAACCGTGTTGAAGATAGTTTCCATTTAACTAGGGCAAAAATCACAACTCATCGATAAGTTTTTTATACTCAACCTTGAGTTCAATTTACTTAAATTTATGTTGAATTTACCTAATTTTGAGTATACCAACAATTCAAAGGTACCTTACTGCACAGAAGACCCCGACTGAGTCGAATCTCTCGTTTTTTTGTTGACAACACTAAGAAGCGCGAAAGCGGCGCATAGCTCAAAAGTACCTAAATTTAAGTTAAAAGAACTTGTGCTGTGTTTTATTTTTGCGTGTATGGGGTGTTGTTGTCAAACTGCACGATAAAAAATCCTCACGTTTAAGGAAAGTGATTTGCAGTTGATTTCGCACTACTTGCTCAACATTTCAATGAGATGTGTCAATCTGTTGGAATGGATCATTTCAAAGCACTACGAAATCAACAGCAAATCACTTCCATTTGAAATGTGTTGCGCATTGCTTCTAATAGATCTTGCATTTAACTATATACTATATTCCTTACGGTATATCCCATTATGGATTACCTGAGAACAAATAATTACATAATAAATTAACAACAAGTAAAATATACAATACTCACGTTCTACATTACTTTGGAAATGCAAGTTTTCCATTTTTGCTCCTATTTCCGAGCATACGTTTAAAGTCGATTAAAGACTTTAGTGTTTTGACACTTATAATTAAAGATGGAACCACTCAAATTCAATAGATTAGTGCAGTGGTGCGAAATCAACGGATATTCATTTCAATTTAAATATCATTTGTATTAAATAGCTTTCAAATACCAGGTCATTCTGATACGAGTTATAAATCTTTAGAAAATCAATGCTAAATCACTTCAATTGTTAGTGATACATGATAAACTGATTCAAGTGCAACATCATTTGAATTAGACGTGACATTTCTTTACCGCGTGGTAGCATCAAAGCAGTCCAACACATTGGGAAAAAATTTCAATGTCATCTTCACAACTGACACATTCACATTGGTCCGTACACAACGAGCGAAGTTCGATGCTGTTATTCTCCCAAATCTTAGTTTAAGCCACATCGGATCAGATGACTGCTCACGAGTCATACTCTCTATCAAGTCACAATCAGCTTGGCTTATATTCCAGTTGATTTTTTTTCCCAATAACTCGTAGTTCACTTAGCGTTTTTCCCTTAAAACTTTCTTCATAATGGGTCATCATAGAAATCTTTTCATGACGCTCTATACATTCTAATGACTCTTGATTTTCAATTCTATCACCAGGATTCAAGAAAAAAAAGTTCTACTTGCAGCAACATCCTGTCCTGTATCGAGAATGCTTTTTATAAGCATTTTATACTCCTGTTCGTTCGAGATAAAAGTTTCTCAACTCACAGAACGTTTCTCTCTTTCTCCCAAAACTAATCTCATCAATCGTAGTATATAGATTTTGGGTGGCCATAGTACCTTCTAGCTGTGCCCAATAAAAAGGTAACTCAGTAACTGAAAGCTAAAATTTGAAAATGAAACAATGAATTGGAAAGATTAATTTCATTAACCTGTTTCCCAAGACAAATTTCTCTGACGTAGGAAAAAGCATATAGAACTGCTGCAACGTGACTGCAAATTTCGCCAGCACCTCCTGTACAGTTACAATGAGCAACTAAGATAGAACCGAGCTCTTCTTCGTTCGATTCTTCATTGTTGATTATAATCCAACAATCAGCTGGGGGATTATTTACGCTCATACTATGAAGCACCTAAAAAAATGAGTTCGACATACCTTTCCGGAAATAACGAAAACCTGGCCATGTATGCATCCTTTAACTTCCTTAACAAATCTAGTTTGAAAAGATTTGTAAGCATCGAGCGATTTGATATTTCGATGAGATAATCCCGTTTGAAATGAATGCTTGTTGATCAAGTGGGTGTAATTTTGTCATAATCAACTGTCAGCGGCAGAATAGTAGAATCATATTTCATTAAATATGGGTCTACTCCGTCCGTTATTAAAATCTTCTGTATGTAGCTGAGATACAAATTCATATGTTAGAAATCAATAAAAATATTTAATAAAAGTGTTAAAATTTTCCTAATGAGATCATCCGAACACAACTTTTCAACCTTCGATGACAAAGATCGACAAGTGCCAGACTGTTCGCTCATTGCTATGGCAATAATTCTGATATAAGGTCCAGATCTCAGCTTTATAGACATAGACACTCACAGCTGCTTTAATGTGGCCGGAAATACCGATCATCCACCGATTAATTAGCACTTAAATTGATCTGCGAAGACTTGGAAAAGGCAAGCACAATCAAACGTATCTACAGTTAACAATTTTGGAGCTTATTGTTGGTCACAATAACAGATCTAAACAGAGCATGCTAGGATTGATAAAATTGACAGTGGGCGAGGGAATTGTCAAAGTGGGGTGCGCATTTGAGAACGCAGCCACCAACAAAAGCTGAATAAGACAATATTTGTTTTAAGTATTGGGAAGTGCTGCAGAAAGTACGTTTATTCAGCGTGGTAGTAAAGAGTGAACTAACTATGTGATGATGGAGTGACGCGGTCCTATGCTAGCTCATAATATGTATTTGTTAGCACACTCTACGACAGTGCATATTTGTGTTAGTTAGGCAAGGATGCATCACAGATATGAAGACAGATGAATATTATTACACGGTATCTTTTCTTTTCTTTTAAATCAGTAAAGCCATTGTTCGTAATGTTGGGGAGATTTAATTGAACGGCCACTACGACTAGTTCGACATCCCTCATGTGAAAAGGGAGGACCATGTGAACTTGGTGGAGGATGTGACAATGTGGAAGGAATGGTGGATTCAGGATTAGCAGGGGCTGGGACAGACGTCACTGCGCTAGGCAAGTTATCACCAGCTGCATCACTAACATTTGGATTTATCAACTGAGGCTGAACAACAGAGGAAGGCGACTGATCTACCACATTGTGTCGAGAAACTTCGAGCGGAATAACTGAACCATTTTGAGGCTGTTCATGATATTGAGAATACTCGTTTCGCTGGTCTACAATTAATGAATCTCGCACATCTGTGCTATCGTTTGTAGTACGTTTCATAAACCTGCGGTTACGTCTGAAATGATTTCCGAACCCGTCTTTTACAATGTAGGATCGCCCATTAACGTCACGCGTCACTGTACCATATTGTCATTCTTTCGAGCAATTCTTAAAAATAACACGATCCCCAACATTAAGCGGCAGCAAAAGTTTAGCTGTTTTATCATAGTTCTCCTTTTGAATAACACGTTTACGCTCAAACTTACTGCGGACAACCCTTTCTGCAATATCTTTACGAACCAAAAAAGACTCATCAACAGGTAAACGCGTTTTAAGTAGTCTTCCGAAAAAAAACAGGTGACTTGGTGTAAGCTGCATACCAGCAATCGGAGTCGTATTAAATTCAAGAGGACGATACTGGAATTGATCCACTTCACCAAGTTCAAAACATCGTTTTCAAATATTTTTGGCTATTGCAACAGCTTTCTCCGCTAGGCCGTTGCTTTGAGGATACCGTAGACTAGAGAAGATGAATCGGATGTTGTTCTTACTCGCATACCTCTCACACTCCAACGAATCGAACGGATTGTTATCACTGCGAATCTGTGTGGGATATCCATACGCATTGAAAAAATATCGAACAATAAGCTGACACTTCGCATAGATTTATCCTGAAGCCGATCCGAGCAAATAAAACCTGAGTAGGCGTCGACCAACACCAACCAATCCTTACCACCATACTCATAAATATTCGTGGACACCTTCTGAAACGGATACTCCGGAGAATCATCCTGTCTATGCGGCTCTTTTTGATTGTTACGCTGGAATTTCTCACAAGTCAGGCACGATTTTATCATCTCCGAAACATCGTTGGTCATGCCTGGCCAGAAGAACTGCATTCTTGCCCTGGCTAAAGCTTTTTCTACTCCAAGATGCGGTGCATGAACCCACTTACAAATCAAGTGTTGCAATTCCGTTGGAACCACCAATCGATGATCTCTGAACAGTAAACCATTTTCGTAATGAAGCTCACTACGATATTTAAAGAACATCTGACTAAGATCATCGAGTCGGTGATACGATGGCCAACCCTGTTCGACATATCAAACTATGCGCGTATAGCGCTCATCATTGTTTAAAGCATCCACATACAAATTGAAGTTATCTTCGGACATACATGCTTGTTTCACAAGAGAATGAAGCACACCTTCCAGTTGAACATCAGTTTCACCAGTCTCTGGTAAAGGAGCCCTCGACAGACAATCCGCAACAAGCATGTCCTTTCCCGCAGTGTATACAATTGATAGACCTGGGTATTTAAGAAGCTTTAAGAACATTCGCTGTAGACGAGAAGACACCTCATCAATGTCCCGTTTAATGATGGTCTCCAGTGGTTTGTGATCAGACTGGACTTCAAATTCACGACCATACAAGAAATAGTGAAAACGTGAGCAGGCAAAGACAACAAGTAATTCTTTTTCAATTTGAGTCCATTTTTGTTCGCTACACGACAGGGTGCGCAAGGCAAATGCTACTGGTCCATGATCTTGAAGGAGCACACAACCAAGCCCATCTTTGGAACTATCAGTTTGTATTGTACATGGCTACGATGGATCAAAAATGGCAAGAACTGGAGCTTTAGTTATGAACGAGAGCAGATCTTCTAATTCCTTTTCGTGTTCTGGAGTCAACACCCATTCCGCACCAATGTAGGTAAGCCTGCGAAGATTTGCGGTGCGTTGTGACAGATTAAGAATAAACTTGGCAAGATATTTCATAAAACCAAGAAGTCGTGTAACTTCAGCCACGCATTGAGGTTTCGGCATTTGGGTGATTGCCCGTATATCCTTGTTGCGTCGCCGATAATGCTTCTTATGAACTGAACTTGTGGTAACCGAAACTGAAGCTTATCTCGATTAAACTTGATATTATTCTGACGGGCGCGATCAAGAACTGTTGCAAGGATTCTGTCATGGTCGGCTTTATCTTCACCCGCAATCGCCAAGTCATCAAAGTACACCTCAACACCGTCGATGTCGCCAAATATTTGAACCATTCTTCTTTGGAACATTTCAGGAGCGTTGTTTAATCCAAACGGGACACGGTTCCACCGGAAACGACCAAACGGCGTTATAAAAGTCGTCAAATCAGAGCTATTCTCGTCAAGCTCCATTTGCCAAAATCCTTTGCTCAAATCAAGAACAGAGAATACTCGTTTTCCTGCTAAACGACTAAACAGATTTTCCTGAGTTGGAATCAAAAAGTATTCCCGCTTGATGCATCTGTTTAGTGGCTTAGGATCGAGACAGATGCGCAGCCGCCCATTTGGTTTCTCCACTATCTGCATATTGCTCACCCAGTCGGTGGGATAGTCAACTGGTGAGATTATTCCCTGCTCCTCCATTTGTTGCAATTCCGTCCTCAAACGCTCATGTAGCGCTTGCTGTATTCGTTTTTTATAGTGGAAAACTGGCGAAGAGTTTTCCTTGAGAACGATACTACACTTACCAGGAATTTTACCCAAACCTTCAAAAACATCGTGAAATTGTCTGATAAACTCTTACTTGCTACATGGACCCCTAGAGATAGCATTCAATCGCTTAACCAACCCAAAGGCAACGCAAGATGACAACCCAAGCAACGACCATCAACAACCAGAAACTCAGCAACCCATTTGGATTTGTCAGACTATCGACACAAAGAAGTTTCGCTTTCCCGTAAACCTGAATTGTATTTCAACTGTAATCGAGCACAGGAGTATTCTCAAAATCATTAATTTTAACATTTAGCTTCCGGACAACGCTGATTGGAATACAGGTGACGTCGGACCTAGTATCCAATTTGAACTTGACAGGGATTCCACACACAAGATAAATTTTCGTCCACCTTTCAACCCAACTGTTACAAGACGATGGGCCGCTAACGTTAGCGTGAGAACCAATCTAAAAATCATTATGATATGCACTGTCGACCTGATCTGAACATAAAACATTACCTGCGTCACACCAATTAACGGAATACACCGCCTTTCCGGATGAAGTTTTGGATTCCGTCCTCGGTGGCTTGCGGTTGGGTTCTTCCTGTGACGTGTTCTTAAGCCAGAATTTTCTGAAGTGACCACATCGCCACACGCATAGCACTCTACACGCATAGCTGGGCAGCTGCGGCGATGGTTTCGCACGTACGGTTGTCCACAATTGTAGCACTTGTTGGTATTCCGATTGATGACAGCAACTTCCTTCGGTTTAGTATCCTCCGCCTTGTCGCCGTTCGCCTTGATTTCCATCACAAAATCCTTTCTGTCCAGCAGCAGCCGGTTTTCCGTCGCAGCTTCAAAAATTGTGCACATCTCCACTACCTTGGACAGTGGCTCATCCTTCCCGTTCAGAAGTTTTAGCTGCAACTTTTTATCATGTACTCCGATGATAATCTTGTCTCGAAGCATACGATCAGCATACGGAGCTTGGCAAGAAGAGCACTTGAATTCACAGAACTGACTTTGAGTGCGCAGCTCTGTTTCGAAGTCACCGAAAGCTTGTTTTTCCTTTTGCGTAATCAAATTGAATTTGAAAGCTTCCATCGTGACGATTCTGCGCGACATGCAGTATTCGTCAAAAGCTTTGATGACCTGTGCAAGTGTGAGTGCCGCAGCAACATCCGTAGCATCAGCAAACCTCTCTTCGTCATTTTCTCCTTCCTCTTCGTCGTCGTCTTGCCCAAACATGTTCTCGTTGCTGCTATTGTTGGGGTACAGCGTATTGAAGATTTCCACGCCAATCAGCCACATAAATGTTGCAATTTTATTCGCTTCCTTGGTTTTGTTGTTGGCACGTAGAAAAATTTCAAATGTCTGCTTCCATGCAGGCCACTCCTTTGCCAGGTTAGATCGATCGAGCGGCTGGGGCAGCCGAAGATCAAATCCGGAAGCCATTGTTGGCTTTCGAAAAAAAAACTTTTTACTACTTTCTGCGATCCGTTTTGCGGACAGCGTACCGAATATGATATTCGAGACCGTTTTACTTTAACTTAACTTTACTTCCTGACACCATGTTTTAAGTATTGGGAAGAGCTTCAGAAAGTACGTTTATTCAGCGTGGTAGTACAGAGTGAACTAACTACGTGATGATGGAATGACGCGGTCCTATGCTAGCTCATAATATGTATTTGTTAGCACACCCTACGACAGTGCATAATTGTGTTAGTTAGGCAAGGATGCATCACAGATATGAAGACAGATGAATATTATTACAATATTATTACAAACGTAGTTGAACACAACCATTTGTATAACTTCAGCCTTAAACTAACTGAAAATAGTTGTGTTGCTGTGCACTGCACCAACTTTAAAAAATACGTTTTTTAAACATTTTATTCCAAACTTGAATGATAAAAAAGTTTTATTAAACGGCTAGATCATAAGAACTCTTCCGGACTTGTCCGATCCACAAATTCCAAGCGATTTGAAAATTTTGAAATTTTTACTAATTTGGGGTACACCGAAATGCTGTAGGGCCAAATACTATGTTTGGAAAAATGTATCTCTATGAATACGTGCACAGGCGTCGCTTCCCCTATTCCTTTTCCATTGATCATTTGTTTATGCAACTAGAAAAACAATGTATTCACAAAGATCTCCTCGAGATTACTAGTATTCGAAAGGAAAATTGACCTCTGCACCGATATGCGGATAGATGCCAAATTGTTCCAAAAACTAGTTATTGTATATTTTTTCATATTAAGGCACAATAACAGCAATAGCAGCAGTCAATAGTTTTGGCCAGGATTCGACCTCAGTTACTCCTCTGTGCGTCCGGGCGATTCGCCAGTGCTGCCCGTCCTGCACTTGTGCCCCTAAAACACTAGTAAAGCAATACTCAGCAAATAATAGTCTCATTTTTAGTTATTGGAAATTGCTGTGGATAAAAATATAAACGTGAACGGATTTTGACAGTTGTTATATAGCTTGTTAGAAAGCTATTTTTATAAGCTTTCCAATTATATGCAGATGGCCTGAACGAGCACTTTGTTTAATATCACCCATATGTCAGAAATTAAACAACAAAAATATTTGTGTCAAACGGTCACTTTACGCCTTTCATTTGAAACTAGTTTCATTAAGATTCAGCAATTTCTGAGATAATTACATGACACTAGTTCACATACATACATGCATACACACATACATGTCGGAGAGTAGCAAGCACCAACTCATACGACGAACCACCCTGTGCAACAGGCGATTATGCGAATCATCGTGCCTCATCAGGCATCACTTTTTCGCTTGCTCGCATACGCATACAAGCACCGCCGACAATGGTAGAGGAACGTTACTCATTCCTAGTTCAACCGTGTAACAATACAGTTAATGAAACTGATCTCTTTTTCGCTTCGCTGATAGTTAAAACCGCGTGTGTTATTCCCGAAAGAAAAACTGTTATCCCACTGTCTTGCCTGTCCGTCCACAGGTTATGGGCCCAGTGGAAGTTTGGAAAATAGATTATTCGTCTTCCAAAACGGTAGTGTTTTTCTTCGGATGATTTTTCGGTGCGGTTGCGCGTTCCGGTTAGTACTCATTTCGTTGTCGATACAGTGAATAAAAAGCAACAAAATGGCGGACCTGTAGAAGCTCTCGTTTGCGCAGCTGAATAATGATAATTGGCAGTCGTGGAGTTTTCGAATGCGTATGTTGCTAATTCGCGAAGAACTGTGGCGTGTAGTTAGTGGGGAGCAGCCGGATGACGTTGACGATTATCACTGGAATCGTGATGACCAGCGCGCTATCGCGACGATCGGATTATGTTTGGAAGAATCGCAGTACAGCATCATCAAACAGAATTCGATTAATTTAGCCGACGGTGGTGATATGGAAAAACATCTTGTTGTGCTAGATGAGCTGTTTGAGCGCCTTGAGAATGTAGGCCAGAAGATCGATGATACGCTCAGTGGGAATGATTTTGCGAAGCTTGCCGGATACTTTTGATAGTCTTGTGATGGCTTTGGAAAGCCGGGCTGACGTGGATATTGCGCTTGAACTCGTGAAATCGAAATTGCTTGATGCATACCAGCGTTGTGTTGACTGATCGGTCGGTGGCACGAAAGAAGAAAAAGCGATGAAATCGAACATAAACCGTGACAATGAGAAATTGTGTTTCTTCTATAAGAAACCGGGCCATGTGAAGAAATTCTGTCGAAAGTTTTTTGCAACACAGCAGAGTGACGGTAGTGTTTCGAAATCGACCGATAAGCAGCAACCACAGAAAGCTAAAAAAGTGCAAAAGTCGAGTGAACCGTTGTGTTTTATCGCGGGGCATGCTGTTAAAAATGCCTGGATTCTGGACAGTGGGGCGTCATGTCACATGACAAGTGATAAAGGTTTTTTCACCACACTGGTAGAACGTACCGGAGCGGATGTTGTGTTGGCAGACGGCAATAAAACGAAAATAGCCGGCTGTGGTGAAGGACTGATCCACGGTACCGATAGTGCTGGGAAGCCGATAGAAATACGGATCACTGATGTACTGTTTGTTCCGGAGCTGGACGGAAATCTGTTGTCTGTCGGTAAAATGACAACAAAAGGTTTTGAAGTGCGTTTTTCGGATGTCGGTTGCGATATTGTGAACAGTTCGGGTAGCGTCGTCGCCGTGGCTGATTGTTGTGGTGCGCTGTATAAACTAAAAACTTTGGAACGAGCGATGCAGTCGGTCGGAGACTGTCACACGCAGATGTGCCGTCATCTGTGGCACCAAAGATTTGACCACCGGGATGTGGACGAAGTGAATAAATTGATCAGAGAAAAACTCGGAAGTGGTGTGATTGTGACGGCTTGCGAAAAGGAAGAGATGTGCGAAACCTGCCTCGAAGGGAAGTTGGCCTGGAAGCCGTTTCCTAGTGTAGTGGACAGAAAAGCAAAGCAGATTCTGGATCATATTCATACTGACCTTTGTGGGCCTTTTGCCAACGTAACACCAAGCGGTAATCGATATCTGCTCAGCCTGATCGACGACTATAGCCGATTTGTCGTCATCTATTTGCTGAAAGAGAAATCGGAGGCAAAAGAGAAAGTGAAAGATTTTGTTTACTTGACTGCCTTCTCGTGTGATCGAGGGGACACCGTATGAAAGGTGGTACGGCACAAAGCCAGAGTTGGATCGTCTCCGTGTATTCGGTAGTGATGCATATGTCCACATACCGGATGTGAAACGGCGTAAGCTGGATCCCAGGTCCAGAAAGTTGACTTTTGTAGGATATGCAGAAGATCGGAAAGGATATCGGTTCCTGGATCGTGAAACGGATACGATCACAGTTAGCAGAGATGCTACATTCATCGAATGGAGTCGCACGCCAATGGAAGTTGGATTCCCTCAAAATTCGGAGACCAGCGATCTACTGCCGGACGGAGAAAGGTACCGAAGCTTGGTAGGCGCACTTTTGAACATCGCTGTCACAGCTCGTCCTGATATAGCCAATACCGTTGGAATCCTCGGAAGGAAAGTGAGTTGCCCTGTAGAGAGCGATTGGATAGCCGCTACAAGAATTTTGCGTTACCTCAAAGGAACGGCAGATTGTAAACTTGTTTTGGGACCGGTACAGTCAAGAGCAGTCGGCATTGATCTAATAGAATACTCTGATGCTGACTGGGCTGGGGACGTTTTAATCAGAAAATCAACGACCGGTTGTGTTATCTTCTTCAACGGAGGGGCGATCAACTGGATCAGCAGAAAGCAGAACTCCGTGATATTATCCTCAATGGAAGCGGAATACTGCGCTCTGAGCGAAATCTGCCAAGAATTGGTTTGGATACGTAGGTTCCCAACAAACATTAGGAGCTGAACTATAAGACTACGTGTTGATTTAAAGCAGATTAATGGTTATGTAAGCTGAATAAAACTTTCGCTGAACTATTTAAACATTAACAGTTTATTCAGCCTATTTAAAATCCAGTATTCGCCAGTTCCAACTAGGCTGAACTATACTGCTAATAAATGTAATAGCGACAATATAAAAGCTTTTATTCAACCATCTTAATTAGACTGAAGTGCGAGTTGAATAAACGATGCTGTTACCAATTCTATTAACTTTAATCATTAAGCTGCACTACATGTCTTCAAAAGGTTGTTTCTACCTTTACATTTGCCGTTGTACCACCTTTTACTTTTAGCTGAATTATGTGTTTAACAAAGGTAATTGTGACTACTACAAAAATTGGCGCGATTAGCAAATCATGAGGAATGGCAACCGACCTGGGTTCGAGTCCCAATACACACACACAATATTTTTTTACTATTAAGTGAAGGATTTTTTTATTATTTCGGTATATTTAAATTGAGATGTTTTGCATATATTACAGTTAAGGAGCAATAGATCAATAAATGAATAAAGAAATAAAGAAAGTTTATTTAGTTTTTTATATCTACTGAGTTTTCACCACGGGAAATACACGATTTACAGGTTTTCAATGTACAAGCTTACCAAATCACACGCGCCCTCGTTTATGTAAATTTACCTTTTAATTCGAAACGGTCTGTTTACTTGTGAAACATGAATATTCTCATATTGAACACAAAAGAAACTTTTTTTTCCAACGTTGCTGTAAATTTTTGACACCAGCATTGTTACCATGAGTTTTACATTTCTTACAAAAGAAATGTATAGGATTCGCTCAAACTTTGAAAACTTTTTCCGAGGCCCGGAGGGCCGAGTCTCATATACCAATCGACTCAGCTCGACAAATTGAAACAATGTCTGTATGTGTGTGTGTGTGTGTGTGTGTGTGTGTGTGTATGTATGTATGTACAAAATGTCATGTAATTATCTCAGCAATGGCTGAACCGATCTTAATGAAATTAGTTTCAAATCAAAGGCCTAACGTTGCCATTTGACACTATTATTTTTGATTTTCGATATGTTGTTTACTTTCTGAGATATGGGCGATTTTGTCAAAACACGGCAGGTTTTTTGCAAATAACTTTCAAACAATACAATTTTGTCCCACAAACTGCACAAAAATAGAAAGCTTGTAAAAATACCTTTCTAACAAGCTATAGTTTGTCTAAATCCGTGCACGAGCAGCGGAGATATTGAACATTTTGTATTTTTAGTCCGCGCTTACCAATTTCCCCTAACTAAAAATGAGATTGTTTCATACAGAGTATTGCTTTACTGGTGTTTTAGGGGCAAAACTAAACCGATTTTGAATATCGGGGTATGAAAACACATCTACGTGATTCAAGGAATTCGATGTTGAGAACATTTTGTGAATTACCTTTATAATAAATTAACTATTTCTCAAAAATCAATATATAAGTTCGCTTCAAACGCAAAATATTGTGTTGATAAAGAAACAGTGAGTTCTAGTATTTATTCCTTGGATTAGGCATTGCGTTCAATCATGAGGGAAATGTTGGATTGTATATCAATACACAGATCAACTAGTAATTCACCTAGTAGTGAGATAAAAGATTTCTTATATAATTATACTCGTGGCGTCACCGAAAGCAACTGTATGTTTGAAGCCCAAAAATCTAGCGAAAATTTAACTCTTTTGCAAGATTTAGGTTACACTGGTTATGGCGCAAAAATTACTACTTACATTATTTATGATAAGAATGTAAGAAATCAATATATCATAATAATATACCTATAAAAATAATGTCACTGCATTAACCATCATTTGCCATTCCTCACACGCCCCCCCCCATCTCTCTCTCCCTCCATCTTTCAATCTCTCTTGCTCTCTCTGTCTCTCTTCTATCGCATCTATCTAACTATTTCTGTATCCATTTCTAAGTTGTGTGATAAGATCTTCTGCCAATCTGAAATATTTATTAATTGTAATTGCGAAGATTTGAGAAAACAAAACTATTTCTTGTCTGCTGCTACATCAACTCAACTTTAATTCAATTCTATTCAAAGCCTGTATCTACACTATAATTAGGGAAATTCATGGCTATATCAGAAAAACATTTGGCTTAACTGGGTAATATGAAAGTTTGACGATGAAAATTTTCAAAAGAGACATTCCACGTGCAATATTTAAACTATTCGTATCTCTATTGAATATTGAATGAAATATATGCTCAAAGACTGAAAGCTGAAGCCAGAAGGATTGGACTTGCCATCAACGTTTCGAAGACAAAATACATGAGAGGAAGAGGTTCTAAAGACGACAATGTGAACCTCCCAGCCGAGTTCGGATTGACGGTGAGGAAATCGAGATGGTCGACGAATTCATGTATTTGGGTTCACTGGTAATTGACGACAATGATAACAGCAGAGAAATTCAGAGACGGATCTTGGCGGGAAATCGTGCCTACTTTGGACTCCGGAGGACGCTCCGGTCGAACAAAATTCGCCGGCGCACGAAGTTGATTATCTACAAGACGCTGATTAGATCGGTAGTCCTCTACGGCCACGAGACCTGGACTATGCTCGTGGAGGACCAACGCGTTCTTGGAGTTTTCGAACGAAAGGTTTTGCGTACCATCTATGGTGGCGTGCAGATGGAAGACGGAACGTGGCGCAGGCGAATGAACCATGAGTTGTATCAGCTGCACATTCGTTGTATTGGTACGAACTTTCATGAAAAATAACGGATCAAAGACCAAAAATATCCACAAATTAGATCCAGGAAAAGAAGTCTCCCAAAGTACCCACTCTCGATGGGGGATGCAACTACAATATGTGTCTTCTAACTTATCGTCGTCCATATCTGGATATACTGAGTAGTTTGAACCATTTCTTTGGTCTGTATAGGACTTATTTATTTATATTTCCTGCACGAGAATTCCTAACGAAACAATATGAAAGCTATAAGGATGAATGGAAAGAGACTGCATTGCAATCAACTGAATGCACGGCTTTTATGCTATCGACATAGCCTAGACATTTCACGCTATTTACTTCAATGCAAATAAAAACTTTGAAATATCTACCTGTCTCATTCACGAATCGCATTCTCCCTGTCGTTCTCTGTTCAAGGGCCTTGAAAGCACATGTGACCTTGTCTCACTTTACTGTATTCAATTGTGCGTTAAAATACTGGACCTGGAAATTCTATTCTGTACATAAATCTTTTTTCGGGAATATGTGACCAAAAAGTAAACTTCGAATTCTAAAGCAAATTGAACATTCCAGGTTCCTGATAACTAATTAAGGTACAACAATAAAGTAGAAACACCAGATAATCTTAAAACGACGCCGTCAAGTAAAGAAGCATGAAAACAAAAAGAATAAAACTAAAAAAAGATGGAAGCCCTAGAAAGTCCATTGCATATTTATTACCCTTTTCTCAGAAGATGGGATTTTCAAAAACATTTCAAAACTTTCTGATGCAATGGTTCTCAAATTCGTACAATCCGGTTTATTCATTTTTTTATTCAAAAATGTTTTTAGCTTCAAATATATGACCATTTCTTTTTAATTAATTATTCCATTCCGCATCTTTTTATTCGTTTTGTTCATTTGCGTTCATTTTACTTATTTTATTCGTTTCATTCTTTGGATTCACTCTGATCAGTTTATTCTTTTTGTGCATTTTACTCATATCATTCATTTAACTTATTTTATTCATTGTTTTCATTGTATGCATTTTATTCATTTTTTCCAGTTTATTCATTTTGTTCAGTTTCTTCATTTTAACATATTCAGTTTTAATCATTCCATCCAAATAATTTATTTGATTCAATTTATTTCTTTATATTAATTTATAACCTTTTACCATTGTTCAATTTTTCATTTTAATCAATGCATTAAATTCTGCTCATTTTCTTCTTTTTATTCATTGTATCACTTCAGCTCATTTTGTTTATTTGATTCGTTTGTTTTATTTATGCATTTCATTTATTTTTTACTTTATTCATTTTGTTCATCCATTCTATTTATTCATTTGATCCATTTCATTAATTTGATTCATTGTATTCACTGGATGAATTAAATCAATTTGATTCATTTAATTCATTTGATTTATTTGATTCATTTGATTTATTTGATTCATGTGATTCATGTGATTCATGTGATTCATTTGATTCATGTGATTCATTTGATTCATTTGATTCATTTGATTCATTTGATTCATATGATTCATTTGATTCATTTGATTCATTTGATTCATTTGATTCATTTGATTCATTTGATTCATTTGATTCATTTGATTCATTTGATTCATTTGATTCATATGATTCATTTGATTCATTTGATTCATTTGATTCATTTGATTGATTTGATTCATTTGATTCATTTGAGTCATTTGATTCATTTGATTCATTTGATTCATTTGAGTCATTTGATTCATTTGATTCATTTGATTTATTTGATTCATTTGATTCATTTGATTCATTCGATTCATTTGATTCATTTGATTCATTTGATTCATTTGATTCATTTGATTCATTTGATTCATTTGATTCATTTGATTCATTTAATTCATTTGATTCATTTGATTCATTTGATTCATTTGATTCATTTGATTCATTTGATTCATTTGATTCATTTGATTCATTTGATTCATTTGATTCATTTGATTCATTTGATTCATTTGATTCATTTGATTCATTTGATTCATTTGATTCATTTGATTCATTTGATTCATTTGATTCATTTGAATCATTTGAATCATTTGATTCATTTGATTCATTTAAATCATTTGATTCATTTGTTTCATTTGATTCATTTGTTTCATTTGATTCATTTGATTCATTTGATTCATTTGATTCATTTGATTCATTTGATTCATTTGATTCATTTGATTCATTTGATTCATTTGATTCATTTGATTCATTTGATTCATTTGATTCATTTGATTCATTTGATTCATTTGATTCATTTGATTCATTTAATTCATTTAATTCATTTGATTCAATTGATTCATTTGATTCATTTGATTTATTTGATTCATTTCATTCATTTGGTTCATTTCATTCATTTGGTTCATTTGATTCATTTGATTCATTTGGTTCATTTCATTCATTTGGTTAATTTGATTCATTTGATTCATTTGATTCATTTGATTCATTTGATTCATTTGGTTCATTTGATTAATTTGATTAATTTGATTAATTTGATTCATTTGATTCATTTGATTCATTTGATTCATTTGATTCATTTGATTCATTTGATTCATTTGATTCATTTGATTCATTTGATTCATTTGATTCATTTGATTCATTTGATTCATTTGATTCATTTGATTCATTTGATTCATTTGATTCATTTGATTCATTTGATTCATTTGATTCATTTGATTCATTTGATTCATTTGATTCAATTGATTCATTTGATTCATTTGATTCATTTGATTCATTTGATTCATTTGATTCATTTGATTCATTTGATTCATTTGATTCATTTGATTCATTTGATTCATTTGATTCATTTGATTCATTTGATTCATTTGATTCATTTGATTCATTTGATTCATTTGATTCATTTGATTCATTTGATTCATTTGATTCATTTGATTCATTTGATTCATTTGATTCATTTGATTCATTTGATTCATTTGATTCATTTGATTCATTTGATTCATTTGATTCATTTGATTCATTTGATTCATTTGATTCATTTGATTCATTTGATTCATTTGATTCATTTGATTCATTTGATTCATTTGATTCATTTGATTCATTCAATTCATTCGATTCATTTGATTCATTTGATTCATTTGATTCATTTGATTCATTTGATTCATTTGATTCATTTGATTCATTTGATTCATTTGATTCATTTGATTCATTTGATTCATTTGATTCATTTGATTCATTTGATTCATTTGATTCATTTGATTCATTTGATTCATTTGATTCATTTGATTCATTTGATTCATTTGATTCATTTGATTCATTTGATTCATTTGATTCATTTGTTTCATTTGTTTCATTTGATTCATTTGATTCATTTGATTCATTTGATTCATTTGTTTCATTTGATTCATTTGATTCATTTGATTCATTTGATTCATTTGATTAATTTGATTCATTTGATTCATTTGATTCATTTGATTCAATTGATTAATTTGATTCATTTGATTCATTTGATTCATTTGATTCATTTGATTCATTTGATTCATTTGATTCATTTGATTCATTTGATTCATTTGATTCATTTGATTCATTTGATTCATTTGATTCATTTGATTCATTTGATTCATTTGATTCATTTGATTCATTTGATTCATTTGATTCATTTGATTCCTTTGATTCATTTGATTCATTTGATTCATTTGATTCACATGATTCATTTGATTCATTTGATTCATTTGATTCATTTGATTCATTTGATTCATTTGATTCATTTGATTCATTTGATTCATTTGTTTCATTTGATTCATTTGATTCATTTGATTCATTTGATTCATTTGATTCATTTAATTCATTTGTTTCATTTGATTCATTTGATTCATTTGATTCATTTGATTCATTTGATTCATTTGATTCATTTGATTCATTTGATTCATATGATTCATTTGATTCATTTGATTCATTTGATTCATTTGTTTCATTTGATTCATTTGATTCATTTGATTCATTTGATCCATTTGATTCATTTGATTCATATGATTCATTTGATTCATTTGATTCATTTGATTCATTTGATTCATTTGATTCATTTGATTCATTTGATTCATTTGATTCATTTGATTCATTTGATTCATTTGATTCATTTGATTCATTTGATTCATTTGATTCATTTGATTCATTTGATTCATTTGATTCATTTGATTCATTTAATTCATTTGATTCAATTGATTCATTTGATGCATTTTATTCATATCTTTAATTTTATGCATTCAATGTTCAGTCATTCGTTTTATTTCATTCAATTTGTTAGTATGAGTCAATTTATTCTATTAATCTTATAAATATTTCTAAATATAATCTTAATTTGTATTTAATAACCTAATCTAATTTGATTCGTGTATATTATAATTTTGATTTACATTAATTTTTCTACTCATTTTATGAATATAAAAACCTATTATTTCATTTTTTGCTTTACTTTTTTATTTCGGTCGTTTTGTTGATTTCTATAATTTATTCAGTTTATTCGAGATTGTATTCGTGCAAGACTAGAAACTGTTTTCATCCCACCTCTAGTTACGTGAGTTCTGCAAACTAATCCAATAGAGTGTGTGAATGTGTAAGAAATGTCTCATCTCACTGCTAGGTGGATTAAATCGGTTTTTTCTATCCATCGACTTGCAAACAAAGGTACAATGAAATGATTATTCACGCTGGCGAACTTAATTGATATAAATAAATAAACTATTGAATTCGAACAGCGACTTCCGCTTACCAAAAAAAATCACAATGCAAAGAAAATCATTTGGCAGGGAGTGGTAAATAAATTGAGGAGATTGCCACCTTAGAATTATAAATGACTTCAATCCATCATTTAGTTACCACCACTTTCATATAACACCCATTTTTACTTATCTAAATGTTTTGTGACAACCATAAATCCTCACCTTGGAAACAAAAACGATTATAATCATCATTTTTTAAATAAATTATCTAATTTAAAATTCCCGAATGTTCTAAAAATTATTAATTAAAAAAATTGAAATAAAAAAATTATCGTGGGTTGGGATTCGAACCCAAGCCAACTAGGTTCACTCAAATCTATAGAAGGCTACTGTAGCCTTTGTACAGACTCTATTCAGCAGCCTAGACTTGTCGGTACATCGGTGAAATCTTAAGCATTCGATGTACGCAAGATTGGTGCAGACAGTAAGGTAAGTGTTTAGTATTCAACAGGTTGCTGGTTCGGATCCAGGTACGTGATATGATATCCAACAAGGTAATACAATTTTTCTCTAACTGTAGCGTAACACTAATAAAAGAATATGGCTTCCAAAGAGATTGATGGCGTGTGTAACTTGAAATAAATGTCTTTTTTAACAATTTTCCTATGATAATTCTCTCAGCTGAATAGCGGCAACGAAAAGGTTTATTGATAAAGCTGAACTGTTGTTTTCTTAGGGCTGTATACGTGCTGAAGAATTGTTCTTTCATGTGTCTTAATCAGACAAGCTCCAAATCCCGGATGTTTAAGGGTGGAATAAACGATATATGATTACACGTATACTTCCAATGTTCAGCTAGAGCTGAATAAAGCAACTGTTAAAACGTTTATAAAACCACGAAATGTTTGTTGGGTTGTTAGGTGATTTTAATGAAAAGCAAGATCAACCAACAACCGTGTATGAGGATAACAAGAGCTGTTTAAGCTTTGTAAACTCTGACCGGTTGAGTAAGCGTCCAAGCACGTAGAAACGCGTCAACACTTCGTGCGGGATTTATGCGATCGTCGAGAGGTAAGCTTGAACTATTGCCCAACAGAATCTATGATCGCTGATATTTTGACCAAGCCTCTTGCCGCCACCAAGCACAATCGTTTTACCAAATTGCTTGGGCTTATGGAATAATGAGTTGGAGCTTGAGGAGGAGTGTCGGAGAGTAGCAAGCACCAACTCATACGACGAACCACTATTTGATTCATTTGATTCATTTGATTCATTTGTTTCATTTGATTCATTTGATTCATTTGATTCATTTGATTCATTTGATTCATTTAATTCATTTGTTTCATTTGATTCATTTGATTCATTTGATTCATTTGATTCATTTGATTCATATGATTCATTTGATTCATTTGATTCATTTGATTCATTTGATTCATTTGTTTCATTTGATTCATTTGATTCATTTGATTCATTTGATCCATTTGATTCATTTGATTCATTTGATTCATTTGATTCATTTGATTCATTTGATTCATTTGATTCATTTGATTCATTTGATTCATTTGATTCATTTGATTCATTTGATTCATTTGATTCATTTGATTCATTTGATTCATTTAATTCATTTGATTCAATTGATTCATTTGAAGCATTTTATTCATATCTTTAATTTTATGCATTCAATGTTCAGTCATTCGTTTTATTTCATTCAATTTGTTAGTATGAGTCAATTTATTCTATTAATCTTATAAATATTTCTAAATAATTCTCTTAATTTTTATTTAATAACCTAATCTAATTTGATTCGTGTATATTATAATTTTGATTTACATTAATTTTTCTACTCATTTTATGAATATAAAAACCTATTATTTCATTTTTTGCTTTACTTTTTTATTTCGGTCGTTTTGTTGATTTCTATAATTTATTCAGTTTATTCGAGATTGTATTCGTGCAAGACTAGAAACTGTTTTCATCCCACCTCTAGTTACGTGAGTTCTGCAAACTAATCCAATAGAGTGTGTGAATGTGTAAGAAATGTCTCATCTCACTGCTAGGTGGATTAAATCGGTTTTTTCTATCCATCGACTTGCAAACAAAGGTACAATGAAATGATTATTCACGCTGGCGAACTTAATTGATATAAATAAATAAACTATTGAATTCGAACAGCGACTTCCGCTTACCAAAAAAAATCACAATGCAAAGAAAATCATTTGGCAGGGAGTGGTAAATAAATTGAGGAGATTGCCACCTTAGAATTATAAATGACTTCAATCCATCATTCAGTTACCACCACTTTCATATAACACCCATTTTTACTTATCTAAATGTTTTGTGACAACCATAAATCCTCACCTTGGAAACAAAAACGATTATAATCATCATTTTTTAAATAAATTATCTAATTTAAAATTCCCGAATGTTCTAAAAATTATTAATTAAAAAAATTGAAATAAAAAAATTATCGTGGGTTGGGATTCGAACCCAAGCCAACTAGGTTCACTCAAATCTATAGAAGGCTACTGTAGCCTTTGTACAGACTCTATTCAGCAGCCTAGACTTGTCGGTACATCGGTGAAATCTTAAGCATTCGATGTATGCAAGATTGGTGCAGACAGTAAGGTAAGTGTTTAGTATTCAACAGGTTGCTGGTTCGGATCCAGGTACGTGATATGATATCCAACAAGGTAATACAATTTTTCTCTAACTGTAGCGTAACACTAATAAAAGAATATGGCTTCCAAAGAGATTGATGGCGTGTGTAACTTGAAATAAATGTCTTTTTTAACAATTTTCCTATGATAATTCTCTCAGCTGAATAGCGGCAACGAAAAGGTTTATTGATAAAGCTGAACTGTTGTTTTCTTAGGGCTGTATACGTGCTGAAGAATTGTTCTTTCATGTGTCTTAATCAGACAAGCTCCAAATCCCGGATGTTTAAGGGTGGAATAAACGATATATGATTACACGTATACTTCCAATGTTCAGCTAGAGCTGAATAAAGCAACTGTTAAAACGTTTATAAAACCACGAAATGTTTGTTGGGTTGTTAGGTGATTTTAATGAAAAGCAAGATCAACCAACAACCGTGTATGAGGATAACAAGAGCTGTTTAAGCTTTGTAAACTCTGACCGGTTGAGTAAGCGTCCAAGCACGTAGAAACGCGTCAACACTTCGTGCGGGATTTATGCGATCGTCGAGAGGTAAGCTTGAACTATTGCCCAACAGAATCTATGATCGCTGATATTTTGACCAAGCCTCTTGCCGCCACCAAGCACAATCGTTTTACCAAATTGCTTGGGCTTATGGAATAATGAGTTGGAGCTTGAGGAGGAGTGTCGGAGAGTAGCAAGCACCAACTCATACGACGAACCACTATGTGCAACAGGCGAGTATGCGAATCATCGTGCCTCATCAGGCATCACTTTTTCGCTTGCTCGCATACACATACAAGCACCGCCGACAATGCTAGAGGAACGTTACTCATTCCTAGTTCAACCGTGTGTGAATAAAACTGATCCTTTTTTCGCTTCGCTGATAGTTAAAACCGCGTGTGTTATTCCCGAAAGAAAAACTGTTGTCCCACTGTCTTACCTGTCCGCCCACAATACAGACATTTTCCCAATTTGTCGAGCTGAGTCGATTGGTATATGAGACTCGGCGTTCCGGACCTCGAAGAATTTTTTCAACGTTTTAGCGTATCCTATACATTTCGTTTGTAAAAACGCTTTTAATCCACCTAACAGTGTGATAAGACATTTCTTATAACTCTTATCACTCTCTTCGGATATTATATCGTTTGAGAACATTTAGAACTTGATGCTTCGCGATGTTTTTGATAACACATACTACATGGGATAGTGGCAGGACTCAGAGAATCACTCAAATCAGCATAGGACAACATCAGTGCTAGAAATCTCAAACCAAATCAATGGGAAGGCGAAAAAATGACCCATAAAATAGACATACAAACGAATTATTGCTAATGCTCTGTTAATAAAATATCTAAATTCCTCAATCAATGCATTGTGGTGGGTAAACTGATTTTCCTAAAGGGGTTATGTATATTGTACTGAGCCAAAAAAAATCGATTTTTTTTAATCGATTTAAAGTTTATACTTTACTCAAATTTCCAACGCGACTGAGAATTAAGAAATCAACGCTTTTTCTTGAAAAAACCCACCATTCAAAGAAAATCAACAGAGCATATTTTTAGACTTGGTTTTATTTCCTATTTAAGAACTATTGTGTTTTTTACATCCTAGATTGCATGATTCAGTGATCGAAACCCAAAACTTCATGAAGTATTTGAAATTATTATGTGTGTTTGCTATTGAAATTGACAAAATGATTGTATATAATAGTATATAGTCCCTTTGGCGATTGTTTACTTTTTCGGTCCCACCTATCAGCATTGAAGTATCGCCCTTACGTTTTTTTACAATACCAATTTTACAATTGGTGGGGGTTTGGTGAAAATCGATCTTAATGTCTAAACGGCATAATTCCGAAACCGTAATTTTTGAAGTTTTAAAATTATGCAGAATTAATTTTTCAGAAAATAGTAACAGAGCAAAAAAGTACCAAAGTCCAAAAAAATCAATTTTTGTCAAACGTAATTTTTTCGAGTTTACATCAAATCTCAATGTTTCATGCATTATAATGTCATTTCTCATCAAAAATACAAATTTGATTTTGAAAATTTTTCATTTCAGTTTATATTGGAATTTGCTGTGTGATTGCACTCTTCAACTCGTAACTCCGGAACCGGAAGTCCAATCAATAAAAAAAATCAATTACAGCCGATGGGAAGATTGTACCTTTCATTTGAGACTAACTTTGTGCAAATCGATCCAGCCATCTCTGATTAACAGAGGTCATATTTTTTCCACATACACACATACATACAGACATGCATACACACACAGACATTTTCCGATCTCGACGAACTGAGTCGATTAGCATATGACACTCGGCCCTCCCGGTCGGGATTAGATCGACGAATTTTAGAGTGAATGAGAAAGGCAAAAACATTTTTAGCAAATGTTGAAATTTATGCATTTTTTGGTGAGCAGTTCTATGTTTCATAGACATTAAATCAATTTTAACTTCGCTTCCTATTAAATAAAGACTCTTATTACAGTACATCTCTACAAAAACGAGATCAATTTGAAAATAAATCTGAGGATTATGATTGATTACAGAACTCTGGAATTTTCTATTGGAATGTTTTCAGGCAGGAATTTGATATTGATGCTATTAGACAACTGTGAAATCAAGACCAAGAGATCAGTTACATATCAGGACCCCATTCCGACAATTTATCAAAAGTCCTCATGATGTTTACAACAACAGGTTATCAATCTACGGATCAGATAATTGTTATTGTAATATTGAATTAAATCAGTCTGCATCAATAAATTTTCAACTTCAATCCAATATTTTTTTTTTGGGTGTGGGGGGGGGTTGTATGGTGTTAAACCTTCTCTTGGCTACGCCGTTGCTTGGAGTTATTTATTTCGCTTTTTTCCGATATGTTTCAGATCGATCCGATGGTTATAAGTTGGAAAAATTGCAGTCAGAAGGTTCGCACAAATGAACATTTTTGTACTGATAAGTTATCAAGTTCCTTCCAGACAACTTGGAAGTGTTCGGTGATTATTTCTAGCGGTTGTAGATAGTAAAATGAAATACGAAATTCGTTTTATCGAAATAATGTTTAGCTTATTTCAATGGATTATTACTATATTGAACAATAAATAGGCGACAAAGAGTAATCAACAAACAACAAGCCATAACTTTTAAAGTATTCAAAATAGATATTTGAAGTCTTCAGTAAAGTTATTCGCAAAAGTAAGAGCTACAAATTTGCTGAAGACATCATTTCGATATAATCACTTCCAAAAAAATTTGTGAAAATATCTTACTCATAGGGGGATTAATCAGCAAAAGCACAATACCAAAAGAAAGGGCATATTACTTCCATTAAATTCTCCGAAGATACTATTGACCTAAAATAAGCCGTTTTGGCGTTAATAATAGATTACATGTTTTTGGTCATATTTCTGGCTATGGGAAATGATAAAAATCTTTCGTCCGCATTTAATGTTAAATATCTCTTTTGATAATAGTTCGATTTCAACAATCTACAGCTTGTTCGAAAGGTATTCGTTAAAGCTGTCTAAAAACATATGAATTGTTAATCTATATTGTCAATTTCGGCAGATAATTAAAAAAAACTGCAAAAAACGCCATTTTTGCGCATTCAAACATTAATATCTTGGAAACTAAACATCAGAATCAAAAACAAATTAATAGCGTTCATACTGTTTTTTAGTTCTTTCATTTAAAATTGGTTTGGATAAGATCGGTTCAGCCATTGCTGAGAAACACGAATGAGAATTTGTCCGTTACATACACACACACAGACACACACACACACACACACAGACATTGTCCCAAATCGTCGAGCTGAGTCGATTGGTATATAAGACTCGGCCCTCCGGGCCTCGGAAAAAATCTTGAAAGTTTGAGCGAATTCTATACATTTCTTTTATAAGAAATGTAAAACTGTAAAAATAAGCATATAGGATTACTGCTCCCTAATTCATCTTAGCTCCTCTATTCATCTCACCCATTTGAACACATTTGTTAGAGCAGTATCTGCTAACTTTATTGAACGCATTAGCTCAAATGGTAGGATGAATAAGGATACGTTTTACTCAACTTTTCGCTTCGCTCAAACGCGCGCATACGTTTTCCAAGCAAAAATTTTAACTGTACTGCTTCTTCGGAACGAAGCAAAGAGATGATACCTATTTAAGCGTAATCCAGTCACTCTAAGTCGAGTTATCAACGAAACAGCGTGACATCCTGACTAATGAGATGAATAATGGCTCGTTTACCCTATTTTGATGCCCATTGTAGTCTTATCCCTCAAGCATTTCTCTACAAACATATGATTACGGCTTAAAAGGCAACTGTCAAAACTCTCTTTGAAAGGAAATTCCGGACAATCCGTTACTGGCTAAACACAGTTCATAGCAGTTAATGAAAGAGAAAACTTTTTTCTTTTGTTCACTACCAACATATGTGATTGGCGAGCAACGGTTCATCCGGAATTTCCTTTCAAAGAGAATTTTGACAGTTAGCTTTTAAGCCGTAATCATATGTTTGTCGAGATTTATGTTTAAGCGAAGACTACATAATATGCAGTCTTCGGTTTAAGCCTTATTTTTTACTGTATCGTCAGGGTGTTTGCTTACAAATTTTGCCTGAAAGTAAATCACTATCTGTTCGCCTCTTCATTTTGATGTCCAATATGTTTTCTCTCTACCAACTTCAAAAGATCGAGTATATGGCCATTTCTAGATGATGTGGATCAAGTTTTGAATTGAACGAGTAGAACATTCTGATCTGTCAGTGGGGATGCCAGCAGTGATGTTGATTTCTTACTTTTTTATTTCGATAATAGAGGTTTTAACCTTAAGGTCGTTCACCTCTTTGGGTTAGAAAAATCTCTTAAGAGAAATTTCCAACCCTATGTGCGGGGTTGGGATTCGTACCCAGGTGAGCTGCGTACAAGGCAATCGATTTACCAACTACGCCATGCCTGTCCCCGTATTGATTTCAAATAGCTCAATATACCAAAAAAAACTAACCCAAAGACATCAAAGAATCATTCTGAAAAATTTTCTCACGAAAACGTGCCTCATTTTGAGTTCATTTCACATCTTATTTCAAAATTAAAAGTATTAGTCATGAGAGTTTCCTGCTATTAGTTTGTAATTGAAACAGGATAACTCATTTTACCTACCGACGTCACTAGTTCTTAACTGGATCCCAGGATATTTGTGCAGCAACCAAAAGGGAAACCCACCCATATCTCGTTCAGCGCAAATGTATGGCCCTGGCCTCAGAATAACTAATAAATTCTCATCCTGTGCTAGTTGTATGAATTGTTCGATGTCTGCCATTCCTTCCCAATTGTATACATCCTCTTTGGGATTGTGTAAAGACCATTCGACATACCTAGAATAAATTTTTTAAAAAAACAAATTCCGATGTATCATTTTTATAAATACGTTGTGATGGTGTTCAATCCAGCGGCTCTCATCGATCTCAGTATCTTTGTCCATGACTGCGGTAAAGAACGGAAGTAATGAAATGAGCCAGATATAAATTGAAAGGGTTTTCCATCCTTCAAGAAAGTGTTGTTGTCAAAATCAATCTCAAAAGTTCGCTGTAAAGAAAGTAACATTCACACTAGTGTAATCCTCATGGAAAAAAAACTTATGTGATACATTTACCGGCTTGTTCTCAAAAATCCAATAACTAAGGATGAGGTGGCAAGCAACTAATATAATGCCTGCTCTCAATAAAACACGATTCAATAGAATCATTTCTATTATAATGATTTATAGCACTCGTAATTAGAATACTTCACTCGCTATACCGCACGCAGTCATTTATACAAAACATTTATCCAACACTAGGAACCATATCTGAACCGTTGATATGTATATATGCAAAAAATAATCGAACAGCTTAACACGACACAAATTTGTGATCATGAGCAACCTGTGATGTGACTGTTAAGCTAGAATTGTTGCGTTAAACTGTTTAGATCTCGTCGCTTATTGCTTAGCTTTATTTTTAATGAAAACAAATATCTAAGGAGAGAGAAAGTGAGAGTAAGAGCTAGAGAGAAAGAAAGAGTGCATTGTGTGTGCGCAACTAAATCGACATGCCCACCCGCTTGATTCGGTATATCGTGTTTATGATAAGTGGCCTTTACACGTTCAATATTTTTGACAATACTAGAGTGTATTGACAAAAGTATTGTAGGTGTAATCGAAAAAAGTTATATTGACGATGTGGATTTCAAATGGGATTGAAATATTGTAACAATATCATCAATACTGTGTATCGACAAATATATTGAACGTGTAAGAGCCGCTATAGATTATCACAGGATGCAAAAAAGAGATGAGTAAAGCCATGTCAAGTGTTCCTCGAATTTTTCGCAAAATCACCGATCTTCATGAGGTATATTTTATTGTATAGGGATTATGGTGAATAGCTTTTGGTATAAATATTTCGTTAAAATTCCTTTTTTTCTTTAAGATATTAACCCTTAAACTTTATTGCATGATAAAATTGTTAATTTTATATCTCAAAAACTACTGAAGATAATTCAATGAATTTTTGTACACTTATGAAATGATATTTGCAATATCTTGTAAAAATGTTTTTACTCTATAATTGTGTGAATAACGGTACTTTGAATCTATTTTAAATTTTCAATTGTATTTTTTCTTGTGTTCTTCACGCTAAAAATTTCCAAAACGTATGTCAAATTATGCGGCAATCTTTCACCTTCAATAATCTGTATTGATAATTTGTCATTTTTGTTCCTATCGAGAGTTATGAAGGATTTTGTAACAGTGCGCTCTTTCAACGCACGGCCCACTTTGATGCAACCCGCGAGAACGTTCATATTGGCAACGTCGCACGTCGCAACCACAGAATGCGCATCGCATGGGAAGTGCGCATCGCATGACTATAAGAAACCACATCTCTCGGTTAGCACAAAAAGGCAAACTTTTCAATACGGATTATCGAAGGTCATTTTTTCCGTTTATTTTGAGATGCGTTAAATTTTTTTGACCGAAGTGCGCAACAAAAATTATAGTTGTTTAATATATTTATTAGTATTATAATTTAATGTTACTAACAATTAACATCTTTAAAAACACTTCTGTTGGTCAAAATACATCTACGTTATATCCAAATTCATTTTTAGTCTGCAACATTAATATATGAAAATTGAAAATCTTATGCCAACAGCATTTTATTTCACGTTTTTATTTTCGCGAGTGATATTACTTTTAAACAACGATGTGTCTTTTGAAAAAAGTTTACATAAAATCTGTTGTTCAATCGCATCGATGTTGGGGTTTTTTATCACTATTGCTTCTGTTAATTCTGTTAATTGGTGGTTCTCCAAGTTCTGGTAAGATATTATTTATTTTTGTCGAATTTCATTTAATCATCAACGATCTTTATTTTAAAATCATCGTTATAGTTTTCCGCATGTACCTGTTCAGTCATCGAATATTCCAGTTCCATTACTTTGGCAAACACCATAAGAAGAAAAATTAAACGTTATTTTTTTCTATATTTTAAACGCGTTAACCATTTACTATAAACATGGGATGTAAAATTGAAAATTTAACGAAAATTGTGTTTTATTCATGCCCACATATATTTTCGTTGTATTTTTTGCGCCCATTACGACATATGCTACATTTGTGTTGACCAATATAATTTTTAAATTTATCACTCCACATGGATGCCACAAAAATAAGATACGACGAACATATTTATGAATTTCTTTTTACGGAATACATCATTCGTGTGATCGACCCATATTTATAACATAAAACAATCGAATGTTTTTTTGAGCAAATATTGTCTATTTGGGGATAATATAGCATTTCGCGAGTTGTCTCTATATGGGAAACACCCAAGTGCGATCGAAACAAAAACAAAAACAAAATGAGCGCGTAATTTAACGCACGACCCGATGGCGCATGGCTGAAAAGTCGCTATGTGGATTTAAGAAAAGATTCGCAATATACCGTGCTACCTCTCAGACAGAACCAACTGGAAATAAAACGTGGTGAAGTATGTCAATTTGCAAAAAATATGTCAACGCAACTTAAAACATACCCTCTGCTCAACTTTGCTCATCGGCTGGCAACATCCGAGTGCGGTTGTCCGAGGTATTGAGTGACAGAAAATTAAATAACTCCTGAACAATATAATAACGCTAAAGAGCAAGTAAATTATACAGAAAACATCACTTTCAATTATCCATAAAGAAAAGCTTGTTACATTTCTTACAAAAGAAATGTATAGGATTCGCTCAAACTTTGAAAACTTTTTCCGAGGCCCGGAGGGCCGAGTCTCATATACCAATCGACTCAGCTCGACAAATTGAAACAATGTCTGTATGTGTGTGTGTGTGTGTATGTGTGTATGTATGTATGTACAAAATGTCATGTAATTATCTCAGCAATGGCTGAACCGATCTTAATGAAATTAGTTTCAAATCAAAGGCCTAACGTTGCCATTTGACACTATTATTTTTGATTTTCGATATGTTGTTTACTTTCTGAGATATGGGCGATTTTGTCAAAACACGGCAGGTTTTTTGCAAATAACTTTCAAACAATACAATTTTGTCCCACAAACTGCACAAAAATAGAAAGCTTGTAAAAATACCTTTCTAACAAGCTATAGTTTGTCTAAATCCGTGCACGAGCAGCGGAGATATTGAACATTTTGTATTTTTAGTCCGCGCTTACCAATTTTCCCTAACTAAAAATGAGATTGTTTCATACAGAGTATTGCTTTACTGGTGTTTTAGGGGCAAAACTAAACCGATTTTGAATATCGGGGTATGAAAACACATCTACGTGATTCAAGGAATTCGATGTTGAGAACATTTTGTGAATTACCTTTATAATAAATTAACTATTTCTCAAAAATCAATATATAAGTTCGCTTCAAACGCAAAATATTGTGTTGATAAAGAAACAGTGAGTTCTAGTATTTATTCCTTGGATTAGGCATTGCGTTCAATCATGAGGGAAATGTTGGATTGTATATCAATACACAGATCAACTAGTAATTCACCTAGTAGTGAGATAAAAGATTTCTTATATAATTATACTCGTGGCGTCACCGAAAGCAACTGTATGTTTGAAGCCCAAAAATCTAGCGAAAATTTAACTCTTTTGCAAGATTTAGGTTACACTGGTTATGGCGCAAAAATTACTACTTACATTATTTATGATAAGAATGTAAGAAATCAATATATCATAATAATATACCTATAAAAATAATGTCACTGCATTAACCATCATTTGCCATTCCTCACACGCCCCCCCCCCATCTCTCTCTCCCTCCATCTTTCAATCTCTCTTGCTCTCTCTGTCTCTCTTCTATCGCATCTATCTAACTATTTCTGTATCCATTTCTAAGTTGTGTGATAAGATCTTCTGCCAATCTGAAATATTTATTAATTGTAATTGCGAAGATTTGAGAAAACAAAACTATTTCTTGTCTGCTGCTACATCAACTCAACTTTAATTCAATTCTATTCAAAGCCTGTATCTACACTATAATTAGGGAAATTCATGGCTATATCAGAAAAACATTTGGCTTAACTGGGTAATATGAAAGTTTGACGATGAAAATTTTCAAAAGAGACATTCCACGTGCAATATTTAAACTATTCGTATCTCTATTGAATATTGAATGAAATATATGCTCAAAGACTGAAAGCTGAAGCCAGAAGGATTGGACTTGCCATCAACGTTTCGAAGACAAAATACATGAGAGGAAGAGGTTCTAAAGACGACAATGTGAACCTCCCAGCCGAGTTCGGATTGACGGTGAGGAAATCGAGATGGTCGACGAATTCATGTATTTGGGTTCACTGGTAATTGACGACAATGATAACAGCAGAGAAATTCAGAGACGGATCTTGGCGGGAAATCGTGCCTACTTTGGACTCCGGAGGACGCTCCGGTCGAACAAAATTCGCCGGCGCACGAAGTTGATTATCTACAAGACGCTGATTAGATCGGTAGTCCTCTACGGCCACGAGACCTGGACTATGCTCGTGGAGGACCAACGCGTTCTTGGAGTTTTCGAACGAAAGGTTTTGCGTACCATCTATGGTGGCGTGCAGATGGAAGACGGAACGTGGCGCAGGCGAATGAACCATGAGTTGTATCAGCTGCACATTCGTTGTATTGGTACGAACTTTCATGAAAAATAACGGATCAAAGACCAAAAATATCCACAAATTAGATCCAGGAAAAGAAGTCTCCCAAAGTACCCACTCTCGATGGGGGATGCAACTACAATATGAGTAAAGCCATGTCAAGTGATCCTCGAATTTTTCGCAAAATCACCGATCTTCATGAGGTATATTTTATTGTATAGGGATTATGGTGATTAGCTTTTGGTATAAATATTTCGTTACAATTCCTTTTTCTCTTCAAGATATTAACCCTTAAACTTTATTGCAAGATAAAATTGAAAATTTTATATCTCAAAAACTACTGAAGATAATTCAATGAATTTTTGCACACTCATGCAATGATATTTGCACTATCTTATAAAAATGTTTTTACTTTATAATTGTGTGAATAACGGTACTTTGCATCTATTTAAAATTTTCAATTGTATTTTTTCTTGTGTTCTTCACGCTAAAATTTTTTAAAACGTATGTCAAATTATGCGGAAATCTTTCACCTTCAATAATCTGTATTGATATTTTTTCATTTTTGTTCCTATCGAGAGTTATGGAGGATTTTGTAACAATGCGCTCTTTCAACGCACGGCCCACTTTGATGCAACCCGCGAGAACGTTCATATTGGCAACGTCGCAACGTCCTAATGCGCATCGCTTTGAAGGAGCGTATCTCATGTTCAAAAATGGCATCTCTGAAGTTAAAGCAAAAAGAAACCGATTTAATCCACCTAGCAGTGAGATGAGACATTTCTTACACATTCACACACTCTATTGGATTAGTTTGCAGAACTCACGTAACTAGAGGTGGGATGAAAACAGTTTCTAGTCTTGCACGAATACAATCTCGAATAAACTGAATAAATTATAGAAATCAACAAAACGACCGAAATAAAAAAGTAAAGCAAAAAATGAAATAATAGGTTTTTATATTCATAAAATGAGTAGAAAAATTAATGTAAATCAAAATTATAATATACACGAATCAAATTAGATTAGGTTATTAAATAAAAATTAAGATTATATTTAGAAATATTTATAAGATTAATAGCATAAATTGACTCATACTAACAAATTGAATGAAATAAAACGAATGACTGAACATTGAATGCATAAAATTAAAGATATGAATAAAATGCATCAAATGAATCAATTGAATCAAATGAATTAAATGAATCAAATGAATCAAATGAATCAAATGAATCAAATGAATCAAATGAATCAAATGAATCAAATGAATCAAATGAATCAAATGAATCAAATGAATCAAATGAATCAAATGAATCAAATGAATCAAATGAATCAAATGAATCAAATGAATCAAATGAATCAAATGGATCAAATGAATCAAATGAATCAAATGAATCAAATGAAACAAATGAATCAAATGAATCAAATGAATCAAATGAATCATATGAATCAAATGAATCAAATGAATCAAATGAATCAAATGAAACAAATGAATTAAATGAATCAAATGAATCAAATGAATCAAATGAAACAAATGAATCAAATGAATCAAATGAATCAAATGAATCAAATGAATCAAATGAATCAAATGAATCAAATGAATCAAATGAATCAAATGAATCATGTGAATCAAATGAATCAAATGAATCAAATGAATCAAAGGAATCAAATGAATCAAATGAATCAAATGAATCAAATGAATCAAATGAATCAAATGAATCAAATGAATCAAATGAATCAAATGAATCAAATGAATCAAATGAATCAAATGAATCAAATGGATCAAATGAATCAATTGAATCAAACGAATCAAATGAATCAAATGAATCAAATGAATCAAATGAATCAAATGAATCAAATGAATCAAATGAATCAAATGAATCAAATGAATCAAATGAATCAAATGAATCAAATGAATCAAATGAATCAAATGAAACAAATGAATCAAATGAATCAAATGAATCAAATGAAACAAATGAAACAAATGAATCAAATGAATCAAATGAATCAAATGAATCAAATGAATCAAATGAATCAAATGAATCAAATGAATCAAATGAATCAAATGAATCAAATGAATCAAATGAATCAAATGAATCAAATGAATCAAATGAATCAAATGAATCAAATGAATCAAATGAATCAAATGAATCAAATGAATCAAATGAATCAAATGAATCAAATGAATCAAATGGATCAAATGAATCAAATGAATCAAATGAAACAAATGAATCAAATGAATCAAATGAATCAAATGAATCATATGAATCAAATGAATCAAATGAATCAAATGAATCAAATGAATCAAATGAATCAAATGAATCAAATGAATCAAATGAATCAAATGAAACAAATGAATTAAATGAATCAAATGAATCAAATGAATCAAATGAATCAAATGAATCAAATGAATCAAATGAATCAAATGAATCAAATGAATCAAATGAATCAAATGAATCAAATGAATCAAATGAATCAAATGAATCAAATGAATCAAATGAATCAAATGAATCAAATGAATCAAATGAATCAAATGAATCATGTGAATCAAATGAATCAAATGAATCAAATGAATCAAAGGAATCAAATGAATCAAATGAATCAAATGAATCAAATGAATCAAATGAATCAAATGAATCAAATGAATCAAATGAATCAAATGAATCAAATGAATCAAATGAATCAAATGAATCAAATGAATCAAATGAATCAATTGAATCAAATGAATCAAATGAATCAAATGAATCAAATGAATCAAATGAATCAAATGAATCAAATGAATCAAATGAATCAAATGAAACAAATGAATCAAATGAATCAAATGAATCAAATGAATCAAATGAATCAAATGAAACAAATGAAACAAATGAATCAAATGAATCAAATGAATCAAATGAATCAAATGAATCAAATGAATCAAATGAATCAAATGAATCAAATGAATCAAATGAATCAAATGAATCAAATGAATCGAATGAATTGAATGAATCAAATGAATCAAATGAATCAAATGAATCAAATGAATCAAATGAATCAAATGAATCAAATGAATCAAATGAATCAAATGAATCAAATGAATCAAATGAATCAAATGAATCAAATGAATCAAATGAATCAAATGAATCAAATGAATCAAATGAATCAAATGAATCAAATGAATCAAATGAATCAAATGAATCAAATGAATCAAATGAATCAAATGAATCAAATGAATCAAATGAATCAAATGAATCAAATGAATCAAATGAATCAAATGAATCAAATGAATCAAATGAATCAAATGAATCAAATGAATCAAATGAATCAAATGAATCAAATGAATCAAATGAATCAAATGAATCAAATGAATCAAATGAATCAAATGAATCAAATGAATCAAATGAATCAAATGAATCAAATGAATCAAATGAATCAAATGAATCAAATGAATCAAATGAATCAAATGAATCAAATGAATCAAATGAATCAAATGAATCAAATGAATCGAATGAATCAAATGAATCAAATGAATCAAATAAATCAAATGAATCAAATGAATCAAATGACTCAAATGAATCAAATGACTCAAATGAATCAAATGAATCAAATCAATCAAATGAATCAAATCAATCAAATGAATCAAATGAATCAAATGAATCAAATGAATCAAATGAATCATATGAATCAAATGAATCAAATGAATCAAATGAATCAAATGAATCAAATGAATCAAATGAATCATATGAATCAAATGAATCAAATGAATCAAATGAATCAAATGAATCACATGAATCAAATGAATCACATGAATCACATGAATCACATGAATCAAATAAATCAAATGAATCAAATAAATCAAATGAATTAAATGAATCAAATTGATTTAATTCATCCAGTGAATACAATGAATCAAATTAATGAAATGGATCAAATGAATAAAAAGAATGGATGAACAAAATGAATAAAGTAAAAAATAAATGAAATGCATAAATAAAACAAACGAATCAAATAAACAAAATGAGCTGAAGTGATACAATGAATAAAAAGAAGAAAATGAGCAGAATTTAATGCATTGATTAAAATGAAAAATTGAACAATGGTAAAAGGTTATAAATTAATATAAAGAAATAAATTGAATCAAATAAATTATTTGGATGGAATGATTAAAACTGAAGATGTTAAAATGAAGAAACTGAACAAAATGAATAAACTGGAAAAAATGAATAAAATGCATACAATGAAAACAATGAATAAAATAAGTTAAATGAATGATATGAGTAAAATGCACAAAAAGAATAAACTGATCAGAGTGAATCCAAAGAATGAAACGAATAAAATAAGTAAAATGAACGCAGATGAACAAAACGAATAAAAAGATGCGGAATGGAATAATTAATTAAAAAGAAATGGTCATATATTTGAAGCTAAAAACATTTTTGAATAAAAAAACGCTTTTAATCCACCTAACAGTGTGATGGGACATTTCTTATAACTCTTATCACTCTCTTCGGATATTACATCGTTTGAGAACATTTAGAACTTGATGCTTCGCGATGTTTTTGATAACACATACTACATGGGATAGATCTCAAACCAAATCAATGGGAAAGCGAAAAAATGGCCCATAAACTAGACATACAAACGAATTATTGCTAATGCTCTGTTAATAAAATATCTAAATTCTTCAATCAATGCATTGTAGTGGGAAAACTGAATTTTCCTAAAGGGATTATATATTGTACTGTGCCAAAAAAATCGAATTTTTTTTTAATCGACTTGAGGTTTATACTTTACTCAAATTTCCAACGTGACTGAGAACTAAGAAATCAACACTTTTTCTTGAGAAAAGCGATACTAGCATTGACACCATTCAAAGAAAATCAACAGTGAATATTTCCAGACTTGGTTTTATTTCCTTTTTAAGAACTATTGTGTTTTTTACATCCTAGATTGCATGATTCAGTGATCGAAACCCAAAACTATGAAGTATTTAAAATTATTAAATTAAAATTTGTGTTTGCTATTGAAATTGACAAAATGATAGTATCGCCCCTTTGACGATTGTTTACTTTTTCGGTCCCACTTATCAGCATTGAAGTATCGCCCTTACGTTTTTTTACAATACCAATTTTACAATTGGTGGGGGTTTGGTGAAAATCGATCTTACTGTCCAAACGGCATAGTTCCGAAACCGTAATTTTTGAAGTTTTAAAATTATGCAGAATTAATTTTTCAGACAATAGTAACAGAGTTCGTGCCTTTAGTGAATTTGTTGAGACTTTATTGTAGTCATGAATATTAACCTGAGAAAATTCACCATAAATACTTCTTGGACGATATACCGTCAAAATTATTTTATCAAATGATGCGCTGTTTAATGTTTGTAAAACTCATCGAAGATACTAAACCTCCGAAATTGGCGGTTTCAAAATGATGCTATCTTGACCTTAAATTACTGTTTTTGAATATTTTACCTATACATATAATTGGTCATACAACAAAAATCAAATGCTCATCAAAATCGATCAGAACCTGCTAGAGTCGAATGGAAAGCGTCATTTTTCATAAATTTCTCTCTACATTCGGAAATTGTTATCCTCGTTATTAATCATATTACGTTTTCGTCTCAACTCGACGCATTCCCAAAATAAAAACCTGTTTTAATCCACCTAATGGTGCAATTGTGCTTGTCTCATTTGTCCAGACTACGATTCCATGGCTGGTTATGTTCAATACAATGGTGGAAATGAATATTACATGTTCAGCACGATTTGCACATACATACAACGGATCGACAGCCACGATCTTGAGATACTATGTGATACTGAAACATCGCTTGAAACCAGCGGCGGATCAAGGAGAAAGATCCGGGAGATCCAGGTCCTGCCGAAAATTTTCAACTTGTTAAGAAATTTTAAACTAGTTTTAATTTTAAAGTAGCAACCCTTCACTGCATACTCCCTCCGGGCCGGTATGATTGACGATTTTTAGAGTGATTGCATAACCTTTCTATATGAGAAAGGCAAAAATGTACCAAAGTCCAAAAAATCAATTTTTGTCAAACAGCTAAATGTTTCATGCATTTTAAAGTCATTTGGCATCAAAAATACAAATTTGATTTTGAAAATTTTTCATTTCAGTTTATATGGAAATTTGCTGTGTGATTGCACTCTTCAACTCGTAACTCCGGAATGGTGTTAAACCCCAAAACCTTCTCTTGGCTACGCCGTTGCTTGGAGTTATTTATTTCGCTTTTCATTTTCCGATATGTTTCAGATCGATCCGATGGTCATAAGTTAGAAAAATTGCAGTCAGAAGGTTCGCACAAATGAACATTTTTGCACTGATAAGTTATCAAGTTCCTTCCAGACAACTTGGAAGTGTTCGGTGATTATTTCTAGCGGTTGTAGATAGAAAAATGAAATACAAAATTCGTTTTATCGTAATAATGTTTGGCTTATTTCAATGGATTATTACTATATTGAACAATAAATAGGCGACAAAAAGTAATCCACAAACAACAATCCATAACTTTTAAAGTATTCAAAATAGATATTTAAAGTCTTCAGTAAAGTTATTCGCAAAAGTAAGAGCTACAAATTTGCTGAAGACATCATTTCGATATAATCACTTCCAAGAAAATTTGTGAAAATATCTCACTCATAGGGGGATTAATCAGCAAAAGCACAATACCAAAAGAAAGGGCATATTACCTCCATTAAATTCTCCGAAGATACTATTTACCTAAAATTAGCCGTTTTGGCGTTAATAATAGATTACATGTTTTTGGTCATATTTTTTTTTTTTTCAATTCGTTTATTTGATAAGGCAGGTTTGCGTTAGCTTAAAGGTGCCAATTTTGTTTTGTTTCACATTTTAAATTACTTAAAACTAGGGGCTTCCATATTGATTTTTGAAATTAAACTAAGGCTAATTTATAGCTATACATATACACAAGGGGGTAGTATAATTTTCGTAAGATTAGAGGGGTCATTTAGTTTTTATGGCAATATGGTTTGACATTTTTAGCAATGAGATTATTGGAGCAAATAATGTTTAACTAAGGGGGAAAATTTTTACGACTATCTTAAAAGTAGAAATAATTAGAGGGCGTGATTAAATTTTGTAAAGATTCGGAGACATTAATTAGAGTTATTTTACGTGGTAGTAGAGTTGGGCATTTTAAAACGAGATCATATAATATAATAGTTAAAACTAGAAAAGGCAAGAAGATATTTGGGGGGGGGGGGGGGGGAGGGGTGTTACTTCTGTGTATAAGAGTCAGGGGAAGTAGGGTGGACAAACATGGCAGGGGGAGAACATTGTTTCAGTTTCAGACTTCGGGAGATCAACGGATGGATTACAGAATCAGGGTGGTCTTCATCAGGAAGAATCATGTACTGAGACGCCGGGTGGTCGTTCTCGAGATGGCAGGGGTTTCTCCAGACGATTTCGTAGTGCGGCTCAGATGTTGATCGGCTACATTTCGAATTGTGCGTGTGATGTTCGTGCTTTAGGTCCCGTGTTTGTTGGCTCATTCGACAGGGATGTTTTGTGTCGCCTTGGAGTCGCATCAAACCATCGTGGGTGTATGGTACAGGTGGAAGAGAGCGTTTCTGAGAATGATAAGGAAAAAGGGGCAGTTAAAGTTGGATATTGATGGTTTTTATGAAGGTGTATATAAGGGACATATAGAGGACATCGCGGCTTGCCAACACATCTCGAACCGGGACGTTGAGTGGTCTTCCTCGGGCCCGGAGGGTGTCCATAAGCCGAGACCTAGCGGAACTGTACTCGGTGCACGCCCAGACTATGTGCTCTATATCGTGATAACCGTCGCCACAAGCGCAGATACCACTCTCCACGAGCCCAATACGTCGGAGATGTGCATCCAGCGTGTAATGGTTCGCCATGAGTCGGGACATCACACGAATGAAGTCACGACCCACATCCATCCCCTTGAACCAAGGTTTCGTCGATACCTTAGGGACTATCGAATGTAGCCACCTTCCTAGCTCCCCATTGCTCCACGAGGTTTGCCAACTTTCGAGGGTTCTCTGATGAGTAATACTGAAAAATTCGTGGAAGCAAATTGGTCTTTCAAAAACGTCACCTTCAATGGCACCCACCTTAGCTAAGGAGTCCGCCTTCTCATTGCCCGGAATGGAGCAATGAGAAGGGACCCACACCAAGGTAATCTGGAAAGATTTGTCAGATAAAGCACTCAGTAGCTCCCGTATTTTCCCCAAAAAATACGAGGAATGCTTTCCATGTTTCATCGAGCGAATAGCGTCAATAGAACTCAGACTATCCGAGACGATGAAGTAATGGTCTGCGGGTAATGTGTCAATGACCCCAAGGGTATACTGAATAGCAGCTAGTTCTGCGGCGTAAACTGAAGCAGGGTCACTGAGTTTGTAGGAGGCGGTGAACTTTTGATTGAAAATACCGAAGCCAGTGGACCCTTCGAGGTTTGATCCGTCAGTATAAAACATCTTAGAACAGTCGACTTCTCGGAATTTATTATAAAAAATATTTGGAACCACTTGTGGGCGTATATGGTCCGGAATTCCAATAATCTCATCTTTCATGGATGTGTCGAAGAAAACAGTAGATTCAGAAGTATTTATGAAATGCACACGGTTGGGATTGTAAGAAGAAGGATTAATATTTTGCGCCATGTAGTCAAAGTACAGGGACATAAAACGGGTCTGAGAATTGAGCTCAACAAGCCTTTCGAAATTCTCAATCACCAACGGGTTCAAGATATCGCATCGAATGAGCAATCGATATGAGAGTTCCCAAAATCGATTTTTCAGCGGGAGAACGCCCGACAGGACTTCGAGACTCATCGTATGGGTCGACTGCATGCACCCTAAGGCGATACGCAAACAACGATACTGAATTCTTTCGAGTTTGATGAAATGTATGTTCGCGGCGGATCGAAAGCAGAAGCATCCGTATTCCATTACCGACAGTATCGTTGTTTGATACAACCTAATTAGGTCTCCTGGGTGGGCACCCCACCACGTTCCGGTTATTGTACGAAGAAAGTTGATCCTTTGCTGGCATTTCTGTTTCAGATACCGAATATGGCATCCCCAAGTACCTTTCGAGTCGAACCAGACCCCTAGATATTTTACTGTGAAGACCTGAGCTATAGTTTGACCCATTAATAGAAGCTGTAGTTGTGCTGGTTCACGCTTCCTAGAAAATACAACTAGCTCAGTTTTCTCCGTGGAGAATTCGATACCCAGCTTAATAGCCCATGCAGACAAATTGTCCAAGGTATTCTGTAATGGTCCTTGTAGATCGACAGCTTTGGGTCCCGTAACAGACACCACGCCATCGTCTGCAAGTTGTCTTAACGTGCAGGAATTGTCAAGACATTCATCAATGTCGTTGACGTAGAAATTGTATAAAAGGGGGCTTAGACATGAGCCCTGGGGAAGGCCCATGTAGCTAAATCGTGATGTCGATAAGTCACCATGCGAAAAATGCATGTGCTTTTCCGACAACAAGTTTAGTAAAAAGTTGTTTAAAGTCGCTGAAAGACCATGCTGGTGCAGCTTCTCTGAAAGAATGTTGATCGAAACTGAATCAAAAGCCCCCTTAATATCTAGGAACACTGATGCCATCTGCTCTTTGCTAGCATAAGCCATTTGAATTTCAGTTGAGAGCAACGCAAGACAATCGTTCGTCCCTTTGCCTTTGCGAAAGCCAAATTGTGTATCTGACAGTAAGCCATTTGCTTCGACCCAATTGTCGAGGCGGGATAGGATCATTTTCTCGAACAACTTTCGGATACAAGATAGCATTGCGATCGGTCGATACGAATTGTGGTCGGAGGCTGGTTTTCCTGGTTTTTGGATGGCGATGACCTTCACTTGCCTCCAATCGTGTGGGACAATGTTAGCCTCAAGAAACTTATTAAATAAGTTCAACAAGCGTCTCTTGGCAGAGTCTGGCAGATTCTTCAACAAGTTGAATTTGATTCTGTCTGGCCCTGGAGCTTTATTGTTACACGACAAGAGAGCAAGTGAGAACTCCACCATCGAAAAAGGTGTTTCGTTCGCGTTATCGTGAGGAGACGCGGCGCGGTAAATCTTCTGTGCCGGGGCGGAATCCGGACAAACCTTCTTGGCGAAATCGAATATCCAACGGTTTGAATATTCCACGCTCTCATTAGTACTGTTTCGATTTCGCATACGTCGGGCTGTTCCCCAAAGAGTGCTCATCGATGTTTCTCTCGTTAATCCGTCGACGAACCGGCGCCAATAACCGCGTTTTTTGGCTTTCATCAAACTCTTCATTCGCTTGTCTAACGTCGCGTACTGTCGAAAACTAGCGGGTAACCCGTCGTTCCGGAAGGTCTTAAACGCGGCGGCCTTCTCTGCGTACACGTCTGAGCACTCTTTATCCCACCAGGGATTGGGAGAACGTTTTTGTATGTTCGCGCCGGGTACTGGCTTAGTCTGAGCTTGATTCGCGCTGTCGAGAATCAAGCCAGCCAAAAAGCTGTACTCTTCCTCCGGAGGAAGTTCTTGAGTAGATTCGATGTTGTCGGATATCGCGGCAGCATAGCTCTTCCAATCGATATTTCGTGTGAGGTCATACGAAATATTGATTGTTTCCAATGGCCTTGAGCCGTTATTGATTGAGACTACGATCGGCAGATGGTCGCTACCGTGGGGATCAGGGATTACCTTCCACGCGCATTCTAACTTTAGCGAGGTCGAGCAAAGGGATAAATCTAATGCGCTTGGGCGCGCTGGTGGGGGAGGAATCCGTGTCATTTCACCCGTGTTTAGAATTGTCATGTTGAAGTTGTCGCAAATATTGTGAATTAAAGAGGAACGGTTATCATCATAAAGGCAACCCCATTCCGTACCGTGAGAGTTAAAGTCGCCTAAAACTAGTCGCGGTGCAGGCAGGGATTCTATGATGTCATGTAGCCGGCGATGCCCAATCGCGGTGTTGGGGGGAATATATATGGAAGCTATGCAAAGATCTTTGCCTTTGGTTGTTACTTGACAAGCGACAACTTCAATACCTGTTATCGAGGGAAGGTTAATTCTGTAGAAGGAATAGCGCTTTTTGATCCCCAAAAGCACTCCTCCATAGGGGGTGTCTCGATCCAGGCGAATAATATTAAAGTCGTGGAAGTTGAGATCTATGTCGGAAGTTAACCAAGTTTCACATAATGCAAATGCATCGCAACTCAAATTATTTATTAAAATTTTGAAGGAATCGATTTTCGGGATGATACTTCTGCAATTCCACTGTAGAACAGTGATCAAATCCGTGACCTCGTTCGATGAGTTAGCCATCGAAGGATACAATCGCTGAAAGGAGGGGCCATTTAGCAGTCAACTGCTTCAAAAATGTTCTTACTGTAGGGAGAAAAGCTAACATAAGACTTTTAATAGGATCAGTTATATTGAATGTTTTTATTATCCAGTCCACAATGTCCGAGAGTTTGATAATTCCAGTGCCGCGATTATTCTCGAACTGAAACAGAGGAACACTTGGGATTTTTGATGTTCCGGGAAGTGCTGGGAACTCCTTCTCTGAGTTTAATCCTCCGAGACCAGGAGCTAATTGCTTCGGTTTGGTTGCAACACTTCCAATAGATGTGACTTTCTGAGTCCCGTCAAGGGATACCTTCTGGCCTTTACAACGAACTTTAGGAGAGGAAATGTTCCTCCTCTTCCTATAACTTCTAGGCGCCCTAGTAGATGTTCCCTCTTGTGGGTCATCAGCCTCGCCCTCGATAGGAGGCAAGTGAGCATAGATGTTTGTTGAGGTTGGTGGTGTAGCTTTCTTTAGCATTTCTGCGAAAGAACGTTCGGATCGTCCAGCAAGGGAACGTTTTAGTTTATCCCCGCGTAGTTTGTACGCGGGACATGCCGAGATATCATGCAGATTCTCTGCACAGTAAGGACACTTCTCAGCATTCTTACTGCACGAATCATCTAGATGATTCTCCCCGCATTTTCCACAGCGGGCCTTATTGCTACAATGGGTGGCTGTGTGACCCAATTGTTTACACTTTGTGCAATTCATGACCCGCGGCACAAACAGACGCACAGGCAGACGAACCTTGTGCAAGAGGACGTAATTTGGCAAAGCGGTACCAGCGAAGGTCAACCGATAAGAGTTTGATTGGGGGTACGTTTTTGAACCATCCCCCGCGACTACTACTGAGTGCAAACGCTTGCACTCGAGTATTTTCACTGGCTGAAGTAAGCGGTCTCTGAAACGGCCAACCCCGTACTGCAGCAGATCCTCGCATGTCAAACTGTCATCGGTGACAACGCCTTCAGACTGTACTTTCACAGCTGGAATATACACGTGATAGTCCTTCGTAAAGTGCTCGCAGCAAGCAATATCGTTTGCCTGCTTTGAGTTAGTCAGACCCTCAGCCTGTCTGAGCGGACCTTTTTTATTTCGATCACAGCCGAGAACCGTTCCGTCAGGTCTTTTGAAATCTGTAATAGATTCAGCGATTTTGTTTTGGGCCGAAAGAAGACCACAAAGGGACCGGTCGAGAGCTCTGGATATTGTTTGGGTCGGGGGAGAGCCTTAGGAGTCGATTCGATCTCCATTTGGCCATCCGGGGAGGAAGCCATCGACACCGTCAACGCACGGGGTCAGCACCCGCGCAGACGGGAAAAAGCCGTAAATGTATCAAAAAGGTAGATTTCACTTATCTGTATACTCGTTTCCCACGACGCACCAGTCCAGCTTAAATAGCTGGTTATTGTTCAATCCTCGCTTTACGAACAAAAGGTTGAGGAATGTGGCCTAACGGTTAACACACGCACAAAAGAAAATAAAAGTCCAAACCTCGAAGAGGCAGAGAATGGCAAAATAACCTTGAACGCGGATTACTGCACTGTTCTTTTTCCAACAGACCGAAAACAAAACACTTCTATCTCGATCGAGCGATGCGTAGAGACTGATTTTGGTCATATTTCTGGCAATTGGAAATGATAAAAATCTTTCGTCCGCATTTAATTATAAATATCTCTTTTGATAATAGTCCGATTTCAACAATCTATAGCTTGTTCGAAAGGTATTCGTTAAAGCTGTCTAAAAACATATAAATTGTTAATCTATATTGTCAGTTTCGGCAGATATTTTGAAAAAATTGCAAAAAACGCCATTTTTACGCATTCAAACATTCATATCTTGGAAACTAAACATCAGAATTAAAAACAAATTAATAGCGTTCATACTGTTTTTTAGTTCTTTCATTTAAAATTGATTTGGGTAAGATCGGTTCAGCCATTGCTGAGAAACACGCATGAGAATTTGTCCGTTACATACACACACACACAGACACACACACACACACACAGACATTGTCCCAAATCGTCGAGCTGAGTCGATTGGTATATAAGACTCGGCCCTCCGGGCCTCGGAAAAAATCTTGAAAGTTTGAGCGAATTCTATACATTTCTTTTATAAGAAATGTAAAAATGAATAAACCGGATTGTACGAATTTGAGAACCATTGCATCAGAAAGTTTTGAAATGTTTTTGAAAATCCCATCTTCTGAGAAAAGGGTAATAAATATGCAATGGACTTTCTAGGGCTTCCATCTTTTTTTAGTTTTATTCTTTTTGTTTTCATGCTTCTTTACTTGACGGCGTCGTTTTAAGATTATCTGGTGTTTCTACTTTATTGTTGTACCTTAATTAGTTATCAGGAACCTGGAATGTTCAATTTGCTTTAGAATTCGAAGTTTACTTTTTGGTCACATATTCCCGAAAAAAGATTTATGTACAGAATAGAATTTCCAGGTCCAGTATTTTAACGCACAATTGAATACAGTAAAGTGAGACAAGGTCACATGTGCTTTCAAGGCCCTTGAACAGAGAACGACAGGGAGAATGCGATTCGTGAATGAGACAGGTAGATATTTCAAAGTTTTTATTTGCATTGAAGTAAATAGCGTGAAATGTCTAGGCTATGTCGATAGAATAAAAGCCGTGCATTCAGTTGATTGCAATGCAGTCTCTTTCCATTCATCCTTATAGCTTTCATATTGTTTCGTTAGGAATTCTCGTGCAGGAAATATAAATAAATAAGTCCTATACAGACCAAAGAAATGGTTCAAACTACTCAGTATATCCAGATATGGACGACGATAAGTTAGAAGACACATATTGTAGTTGCATCCCCCATCGAGAGTGGGTACTTTGGGAGACTTCTTTTCCTGGATCTAATTTGTGGATATTTTTGGTCTCTGATCCGTTATTTTTCATGAAAGTTCGTACCAATACAACGAATGTGCAGCTGATACAACTCATGGTTCATTCGCCTGCGCCACGTTCCGTCTTCCATCTGCACGCCACCATAGATGGTACGCAAAACCTTTCGTTCGAAAACTCCAAGAACGCGTTGGTCCTCCACGAGCATAGTCCAGGTCTCGTGGCCGTAGAGGACTACCGATCTAATCAGCGTCTTGTAGATAATCAACTTCGTGCGCCGGCGAATTTTGTTCGACCGGAGCGTCCTCCGGAGTCCAAAGTAGGCACGATTTCCCGCCAAGATCCGTCTCTGAATTTCTCTGCTGTTATCATTGTCGTCAATTACCAGTGAACCCAAATACATGAATTCGTCGACCATCTCGATTTCCTCACCGTCAATCCGAACTCGGCTGGGAGGTTCACATTGTCGTCTTTAGAACCTCTTCCTCTCATGTATTTTGTCTTCGAAACGTTGATGGCAAGTCCAATCCTTCTGGCTTCAGCTTTCAGTCTTTGAGCATATATTTCATTCAATATTCAATAGAGATACGAATAGTTTAAATATTGCACGTGGAATGTCTCTTTTGAAAATTTTCATCGTCAAACTTTCATATTACCCAGTTAAGCCAAATGTTTTTCTGATATAGCCATGAATTTCCCTAATTATAGTGTAGATACAGGCTTTGAATAGAATTGAATTAAAGTTGAGTTGATGTAGCAGCAGACAAGAAATAGTTTTGTTTTCTCAAATCTTCGCAATTACAATTAATAAATATTTCAGATTGGCAGAAGATCTTATCACACAACTTAGAAATGGATACAGAAATAGTTAGATAGATGCGATAGAAGAGAGACAGAGAGAGCAAGAGAGATTGAAAGATGGAGGGAGAGAGAGATGGGGGGGGGGGGGCGTGTGAGGAATGGCAAATGATGGTTAATGCAGTGACATTATTTTTATAGGTATATTATTATGATATATTGATTTCTTACATTCTTATCATAAATAATGTAAGTAGTAATTTTTGCGCCATAACCAGTGTAACCTAAATCTTGCAAAAGAGTTAAATTTTCGCTAGATTTTTGGGCTTCAAACATACAGTTGCTTTCGGTGACGCCACGAGTATAATTATATAAGAAATCTTTTATCTCACTACTAGGTGAATTACTAGTTGATCTGTGTATTGATATACAATCCAACATTTCCCTCATGATTGAACGCAATGCCTAATCCAAGGAATAAATACTAGAACTCACTGTTTCTTTATCAACACAATATTTTGCGTTTGAAGCGAACTTATATATTGATTTTTGAGAAATAGTTAATTTATTATAAAGGTAATTCACAAAATGTTCTCAACATCGAATTCCTTGAATCACGTAGATGTGTTTTCATACCCCGATATTCAAAATCGGTTTAGTTTTGCCCCTAAAACACCAGTAAAGCAATACTCTGTATGAAACAATCTCATTTTTAGTTAGGGGAAATTGGTAAGCGCGGACTAAAAATACAAAATGTTCAATATCTCCGCTGCTCGTGCACGGATTTAGACAAACTATAGCTTGTTAGAAAGGTATTTTTACAAGCTTTCTATTTTTGTGCAGTTTGTGGGACAAAATTGTATTGTTTGAAAGTTATTTGCAAAAAACCTGCCGTGTTTTGACAAAATCGCCCATATCTCAGAAAGTAAACAACATATCGAAAATCAAAAATAATAGTGTCAAATGGCAACGTTAGGCCTTTGATTTGAAACTAATTTCATTAAGATCGGTTCAGCCATTGCTGAGATAATTACATGACATTTTGTACATACATACATACACACATACACACACACACATACAGACATTGTTTCAATTTGTCGAGCTGAGTCGATTGGTATATGAGACTCGGCCCTCCGGGCCTCGGAAAAAGTTTTCAAAGTTTGAGCGAATCCTATACATTTCTTTTGTAAGAAATGTAACAAGCTTTTCTTTATGGATAATTGAAAGTGATGTTTTCTGTATAATTTACTTGCTCTTTAGCGTTATTTTATTGTTCAGGAGTTATTTAATTTTCTGTCACTCAATACCTCGGACAACCGCACTCGGATGTTGCCAGCCGATGAGCAAAGTTGAGCAGAGGGTATGTTTTAAGTTGCGTTGACATATTTTTTGCAAATTGACATACTTCACCACGTTTTATTTCCAGTTGGTTCTGTCTGAGAGGTAGCACGGTATATTGCGAATCTTTTCTTAAATCCACATAGCGACTTTTCAGCCATGCGCCATCGGGTCGTGCGTTAAATTACGCGCTCATTTTGTTTTTGTTTTTGTTTCGATCGCACTTGGGTGTTTCCCATATAGAGACAACTCGCGAAATGCTATATTATCCCCAAATAGACAATATTTGCTCAAAAAAACATTCGATTGTTTTATGTTATAAATATGGGTCGATCACACGAATGATGTATTCCGTAAAAAGAAATTCATAAATATGTTCGTCGTATCTTATTTTTGTGGCATCCATGTGGAGTGATAAATTTAAAAATTATATTGGTCAACACAAATGTAGCATATGTCGTAATGGGCGCAAAAAATACAACGAAAATATATGTGGGCATGAATAAAACACAATTTTCGTTAAATTTTCAATTTTACATCCCATGTTTATAGTAAATGGTTAAGCGTTTAAAATATAGAAAAAATTAACGTTTAATTTTTCTTCTTATGGTGTTTGCCAAAGTAATGGAACTGGAATATTCGATGACTGAACAGGTACATGCGGAAAACTATAACGATGATTTTAAAATAAAGATCGTTGATGATTAAATGAAATTCGACAAAAATAAATAATATCTTACCAGAACTTGGAGAACCACCAATTAACAGAATTAACAGAAGCAATAGTGATAAAAAAACCCCAACATCGATGCGATTGAACAACAGATTTTATGTAAACTTTTTTCAAAAGACACATCGTTGTTTAAAAGTAATATCACTCGCGAAAATAAAAACGTGAAATAAAATGCTGTTGGCATAAGATTTTCAATTTTCATATATTAATGTTGCAGACTAAAAATGAATTTGGATATAACGTAGATGTATTTTGACCAATAGAAGTGTTTTTAAAGATGTTAATTGTTAGTAACATTAAATTATAATACTAATAAATATATTAAACAACTATAATTTTTGTTGCGCACTTCGGTCAAAAAAATTTAACGCATCTCAAAATAAACGGAAAAAATGACCTTCGATAATCCGTATTGAAAAGTTTGCCTTTTTGTGCTAACCGAGAGATGTGGTTTCTTATAGTCATGCGATGCGCACTTCCCATGCGATGCGCATTCTGTGGTTGCGACGTGCGACGTTGCCAATATGAACGTTCTCGCGGGTTGCATCAAAGTGGGCCGTGCGTTGAAAGAGCGCACTGTTACAAAATCCTCCATAACCCTCGATAGGAACAAAAATGACAAATTATCAATACAGATTATTGAAGGTGAAAGATTGCCGCATAATTTGACATACGTTTTGGAAATTTTTAGCGTGAAGAACACAAGAAAAAATACAATTGAAAATTTAAAATAGATTCAAAGTACCGTTATTCACACAATTATAGAGTAAAAACATTTTTACAAGATATTGCAAATATCATTTCATAAGTGTACAAAAATTCATTGAATTATCTTCAGTAGTTTTTGAGATATAAAATTAACAATTTTATCATGCAATAAAGTTTAAGGGTTAATATCTTAAAGAAAAAACCGATTTAATCCACCTAGCAGTGAGATGAGACATTTCTTACACATTCACACACTCTATTGGATTAGTTTGCAGAACTCACGTAACTAGAGGTGGGATGAAAACAGTTTCTAGTCTTGCACGAATACAATCTCGAATAAACTGAATAAATTACAGAAATCAACAAAACGACCGAAATAAAAAAGTAAAGCAAAAAATGAAATAATAGGTTTTATATTCATAAAATGAGTAGAAAAATTAATGTAAATCAAAATTATAATATACACGAATCAAATTAGATTAGGTTATTAAATAAAAATTAAGATTATATTTAGAAATATTTATAAGATTAATAGAATAAATTGACTCATACTAACAAATTGAATGAAATAAAACGAATGACTGAACATTGAATGCATAAAATTAAAGATATGAATAAAATGCATCAAATGAATCAATTGAATCAAATGAATTAAATGAATCAAATGAATCAAATGAATCAAATGAATCAAATGAATCAAATGAATCAAATGAATCAAATGAATCAAATGAATCAAATGAATCAAATAAATCAAATGAATCAAATGAATCAAATGAATCAAATGAATCAAATGGATCAAATGAATCAAATGAATCAAATGAATCAAATGAAACAAATGAATCAAATGAATCAAATGAATCAAATGAATCATATGAATCAAATGAATCAAATGAATCAAATGAATCAAATGAATCAAATGAAACAAATGAATTAAATGAATCAAATGAATCAAATGAATCAAATGAATCAAATGAAACAAATGAATCAAATGAATCAAATGAATCAAATGAATCAAATGAATCAAATGAATCAAATGAATCAAATGAATCAAATGAATCATGTGAATCAAATGAATCAAATGAATCAAATGAATCAAAGGAATCAAATGAATCAAATGAATCAAATGAATCAAATGAATCAAATGAATCAAATTAATCAAATGAATCAAATGAATCAAATGAATCAAATGAATCAAATGAATCAAATGAATCAAATGAATCAAATGAATCAAATGAATCAAATGAATCAAATGAATCAATTGAATCAAATGAATCAAATGAATCAAATGAATCAAATGAATCAAATGAATCAAATGAATCAAATGAATCAAATGAATCAAATGAATCAAATGAATCAAATGAAACAAATGAAACAAATGAATCAAATGAATCAAATGAATCAAATGAATCAAATGAAACAAATGAAACAAATTAATCAAATGAATTGAATGAATCAAATGAATCAAATGAATCAAATGAATCAAATGAATCAAATGAATCAAATGAATCAAATGAATCAAATGAATCAAATGAATCAAATGAATCAAATGAATCAAATGAATCAAATGAATCAAATGAATCAAATGAATCAAATGAATCGAATGAATTGAATGAATCAAATGAATCAAATGAATCAAATGAATCAAATGAATCAAATGAATCAAATGAATCAAATGAATCAAATGAATCAAATGAATCAAATGAATCAAATGAATCAAATGAATCAAATGAATCAAATGAATCAAATGAATCAAATGAATCAAATGAATCAAATGAATCAAATGAATCAAATGAATCAAATGAATCAAATGAATCAAATGAATCAAATGAATCAAATGAATCAAATGAATCAAATGAATCAAATGAATCAAATGAATCAAATGAATCAAATGAATCAAATGAATCAAATGAATCAAATGAATCAAATGAATCAAATGAATCAAATGAATCAAATGAATCAAATGAATCAAATGAATCAAATTAATCAAATGAACCAAATGAATCAAATGAATCAAATGAATCAAATGAATCAAATGAATCAAATGAACCAAATGAATGAAATGAACCAAATGAATGAAATGAATCAAATAAATCAAATGAATCAAATGAATCAATTGAATCAAATGAATTAAATGAATTAAATGAATCAAATGAATCAAATGAATCAAATGAATCAAATGAATCAAATGAATCAAATGAATCAAATGAATCAAATGAATCAAATGAATCAAATGAAACAAATGAATCAAATGAAACAAATGAATCAAATGATTTAAATGAATCAAATGAATCAAATGATTCAAATGATTCAAATGATTCAAATGAATCAAATGAATCAAATGAATCAAATGAATCAAATGAATCAAATGAATCAAATGAATCAAATGAATCAAATGAATCAAATGAATCAAATGAATCAAATGAATCAAATGAATCAAATGAATCAAATGAATCAAATGAATCAAATGAATCAAATGAATCAAATGAATCAAATGAATCAAATGAATCAAATTAATCAAATGAATCAAATGAATCAAATGAATCAAATGAATCAAATGAATCAAATGAATCAAATGAATCAAATGAATCAAATGAATCAAATGAATTAAATGAATCAAATGAATCAAATGAATCAAATGAATCAAATGAATCAAATGAATCAAATGAATCAAATGAATCAAATGAATCGAATGAATCGAATGAATCAAATGAATCAAATGAATCAAATAAATCAAATGAATCAAATGAATCAAATGAATCAAATGACTCAAATGAATCAAATGAATCAAATGACTCAAATGAATCAAATGAATCAAATCAATCAAATGAATCAAATGAATCAAATGAATCAAATGAATCAAATGAATCAAATGAATCAAATGAATCAAATGAATCAAATGAATCAAATGAATCATATGAATCAAATGAATCAAATGAATCAAATGAATCAAATGAATCAAATGAATCAAATGAATCAAATGAATCATATGAATCAAATGAATCAAATGAATCAAATGAATCAAATGAATCAAATGAATCAAATGAATCACATTAATCAAATGAATCACATGAATCACATGAATCACATGAATCAAATAAATCAAATGAATCAAATAAATCAAATGAATTAAATGAATCAAATTGATTTAATTCATCCAGTGAATACAATGAATCAAATTAATGAAATGGATCAAATGAATAAAAAAAATGGATGAACAAAATGAATAAAGTAAAAAATAAATGAAATGCATAAATAAAACAAACGAATCAAATAAACAAAATGAGCTGAAGTGATACAATGAATAAAAAGAAGAAAATGAGCAGAATTTAATGCATTGATTAAAATGAAAAATTGAACAATGGTAAAAGGTTATAAATTAATATAAAGAAATAAATTGAATCAAATAAATTATTTGGATGGAATGATTAAAACTGAAAAAGTAGTCAGATTATTAAAATGAAGAAACTGAACAAAATGAATAAACTGGAAAAAATTAATAAAATGCATACAATGAAAACAATGAATAAAATAAGTTAAATGAATGATATGAGTAAAATGCACAAAAAGAATAAACTGATCAGAGTGAATCCAAAGAATGAAACGAATAAAATAAGTAAAATGAACGCAGATGAACAAAACGAATAAAAAGATGCGGAATGGAATAATTAATTAAAAAGAAATGGTCATATATTTGAAGCTAAAAACATTTTTGAATAAAAAAATGAATAAACCGGATTGTACGAATTTGAGAACCATTGCATCAGAAAGTTTTGAAATGTTTTTGAAAATCCCATCTTCTGAGAAAAGGGTAATAAATATGCAATGGACTTTCTAGGGCTTCCATCTTTTTTTAGTTTTATTCTTTTTGTTTTCATGCTTCTTTACTTGACGGCGTCGTTTTAAGATTATCTGGTGTTTCTACTTTATTGTTGTACCTTAATTAGTTATCAGGAACCTGGAATGTTCAATTTGCTTTAGAATTCGAAGTTTACTTTTTGGTCACATATTCCCGAAAAAAGATTTATGTACAGAATAGAATTTCCAGGTCCAGTATTTTAACGCACAATTGAATACAGTAAAGTGAGACAAGGTCACATGTGCTTTCAAGGCCCTTGAACAGAGAACGACAGGGAGAATGCGATTCGTGAATGAGACAGGTAGATATTTCAAAGTTTTTATTTGCATTGAAGTAAATAGTGTGAAATATCTAGGCTATGTCGATAGCATAAAAGCCGTGCATTCAGTTGATTGCAATGCAGTCTCTTTCCATTCATCCTTATAGCTTTCATATTGTTTCGTTAGGAATTCTCGTGCAGGAAATATAAATAAATAAGTCCTATACAGACCAAAGAAATGGTTCAAACTACTCAGTATATCCAGATATGGACGACGATAAGTTAGAAGACACATATGAGTAAAGCCATGTCAAGTGTTCCTCGAATTTTTCGCAAAATCACCGATCTTCATGAGGTATATTTTATTGTATAGGGATTATGGTGAATAGCTTTTGGTATAAATATTTCGTTAAAATTCCTTTTTTTCTTTAAGATATTAACCCTTAAACTTTATTGCATGATAAAATTGTTAATTTTATATCTCAAAAACTACTGAAGATAATTCAATGAATTTTTGTACACTTATGAAATGATATTTGCAATATCTTGTAAAAATGTTTTTACTCTATAATTGTGTGAATAACGGTACTTTGAATCTATTTTAAATTTTCAATTGTATTTTTTCTTGTGTTCTTCACGCTAAAAATTTCCAAAACGTATGTCAAATTATGCGGCAATCTTTCACCTTCAATAATCTGTATTGATAATTTGTCATTTTTGTTCCTATCGAGGGTTATGGAGGATTTTGTAACAGTGCGCTCTTTCAACGCACGGCCCACTTTGATGCAACCCGCGAGAACGTTCATATTGGCAACGTCGCACGTCGCAACCACAGAATGCGCATCGCATGGGAAGTGCGCATCGCATGACTATAAGAAACCACATCTCTCGGTTAGCACAAAAAGGCAAACTTTTCAATACGGATTATCGAAGGTCATTTTTTCCGTTTATTTTGAGATGCGTTAAATTTTTTTGACCGAAGTGCGCAACAAAAATTATAGTTGTTTAATATATTTATTAGTATTATAATTTAATGTTACTAACAATTAACATCTTTAAAAACACTTCTGTTGGTCAAATCTTTAAAAACACTTCTGTTGGTCAAAATACATCTACGTTATATCCAAATTCATTTTTAGTCTGCAACATTAATATATGAAAATTGAAAATCTTATGCCAACAGCATTTTATTTCACGTTTTTATTTTCGCGAGTGATATTACTTTTAAACAACGATGTGTCTTTTGAAAAAAGTTTACATAAAATCTGTTGTTCAATCGCATCGATGTTGGGGTTTTTTTATCACTATTGCTTCTGTTAATTCTGTTAATTGGTGGTTCTCCAAGTTCTGGTAAGATATTATTTATTTTTGTCGAATTTCATTTAATCATCAACGATCTTTATTTTAAAATCATCGTTATAGTTTTCCGCATGTACCTGTTCAGTCATCGAATATTCCAGTTCCATTACTTTGGCAAACACCATAAGAAGAAAAATTAAACGTTAATTTTTTCTATATTTTAAACGCGTTAACCATTTACTATAAACATGGGATGTAAAATTGAAAATTTAACGAAAATTGTGTTTTATTCATGCCCACATATATTTTCGTTGTATTTTTTGCGCCCATTACGACATATGCTACATTTGTGTTGACCAATATAATTTTTAAATTTATCACTCCACATGGATGCCACAAAAATAAGATACGACGAACATATTTATGAATTTCTTTTTACGGAATACATCATTCGTGTGATCGACCCATATTTATAACATAAAACAATCGAATGTTTTTTTGAGCAAATATTGTCTATTTGGGGATAATATAGCATTTCGCGAGTTGTCTCTATATGGGAAACACCCAAGTGCGATCGAAACAAAAACAAAAACAAAATGAGCGCGTAATTTAACGCACGACCCGATGGCGCATGGCTGAAAAGTCGCTATGTGGATTTAAGAAAAGATTCGCAATATACCGTGCTACCTCTCAGACAGAACCAACTGGAAATAAAACGTGGTGAAGTATGTCAATTTGCAAAAAATATGTCAACGCAACTTAAAACATACCCTCTGCTCAACTTTGCTCATCGGCTGGCAACATCCGAGTGCGGTTGTCCGAGGTATTGAGTGACAGAAAATTAAATAACTCCTGAACAATAAAATAACGCTAAAGAGCAAGTAAATTATACAGAAAACATCACTTTCAATTATCCATAAAGAAAAGCTTGTTACATTTCTTACAAAAGAAATGTATAGGATTCGCTCAAACTTTGAAAACTTTTTCCGAGGCCCGGAGGGCCGAGTCTCATATACCAATCGACTCAGCTCGACAAATTGAAACAATGTCTGTATGTGTGTGTGTGTGTATGTGTGTATGTATGTATGTACAAAATGTCATGTAATTATCTCAGCAATGGCTGAACCGATCTTAATGAAATTAGTTTCAAATCAAAGGCCTAACGTTGCCATTTGACACTATTATTTTTGATTTTCGATATGTTGTTTACTTTCTGAGATATGGGCGATTTTGTCAAAACACGGCAGGTTTTTTGCAAATAACTTTCAAACAATACAATTTTGTCCCACAAACTGCACAAAAATAGAAAGCTTGTAAAAAATACCTTTCTAACAAGCTATAGTTTGTCTAAATCCGTGCACGAGCAGCGGAGATATTGAACATTTTGTATTTTTAGTCCGCGCTTACCAATTTCCCCTAACTAAAAATGAGATTGTTTCATACAGAGTATTGCTTTACTGGTGTTTTAGGGGCAAAACTAAACCGATTTTGAATATCGGGGTATGAAAACACATCTACGTGATTCAAGGAATTCGATGTTGAGAACATTTTGTGAATTACCTTTATAATAAATTAACTATTTCTCAAAAATCAATATATAAGTTCGCTTCAAACGCAAAATATTGTGTTGATAAAGAAACAGTGAGTTCTAGTATTTATTCCTTGGATTAGGCATTGCGTTCAATCATGAGGGAAATGTTGGATTGTATATCAATACACAGATCAACTAGTAATTCACCTAGTAGTGAGATAAAAGATTTCTTATATAATTATACTCGTGGCGTCACCGAAAGCAACTGTATGTTTGAAGCCCAAAAATCTAGCGAAAATTTAACTCTTTTGCAAGATTTAGGTTACACTGGTTATGGCGCAAAAATTACTACTTACATTATTTATGATAAGAATGTAAGAAATCAATATATCATAATAATATACCTATAAAAATAATGTCACTGCATTAACCATCATTTGCCATTCCTCACACGCCCCCCCCCCATCTCTCTCTCCCTCCATCTTTCAATCTCTCTTGCTCTCTCTGTCTCTCTTCTATCGCATCTATCTAACTATTTCTGTATCCATTTCTAAGTTGTGTGATAAGATCTTCTGCCAATCTGAAATATTTATTAATTGTAATTGCGAAGATTTGAGAAAACAAAACTATTTCTTGTCTGCTGCTACATCAACTCAACTTTAATTCAATTCTATTCAAAGCCTGTATCTACACTATAATTAGGGAAATTCATGGCTATATCAGAAAAACATTTGGCTTAACTGGGTAATATGAAAGTTTGACGATGAAAATTTTCAAAAGAGACATTCCACTTGCAATATTTAAACTATTCGTATCTCTATTGAATATTGAATGAAATATATGCTCAAAGACTGAAAGCTGAAGCCAGAAGGATTGGACTTGCCATCAACGTTTCGAAGACAAAATACATGAGAGGAAGAGGTTCTAAAGACGACAATGTGAACCTCCCAGCCGAGTTCGGATTGACGGTGAGGAAATCGAGATGGTCGACGAATTCATGTATTTGGGTTCACTGGTAATTGACGACAATGATAACAGCAGAGAAATTCAGAGACGGATCTTGGCGGGAAATCGTGCCTACTTTGGACTCCGGAGGACGCTCCGGTCGAACAAAATTCGCCGGCGCACGAAGTTGATTATCTACAAGACGCTGATTAGATCGGTAGTCCTCTACGGCCACGAGACCTGGACTATGCTCGTGGAGGACCAACGCGTTCTTGGAGTTTTCGAACGAAAGGTTTTGCGTACCATCTATGGTGGCGTGCAGATGGAAGACGGAACGTGGCGCAGGCGAATGAACCATGAGTTGTATCAGCTGCACATTCGTTGTATTGGTACGAACTTTCATGAAAAATAACGGATCAAAGACCAAAAATATCCACAAATTAGATCCAGGAAAAGAAGTCTCCCAAAGTACCCACTCTCGATGGGGGATGCAACTACAATATGTGTCTTCTAACTTATCGTCGTCCATATCTGGATATACTGAGTAGTTTGAACCATTTCTTTGGTCTGTATAGGACTTATTTATTTATATTTCCTGCACGAGAATTCCTAACGAAACAATATGAAAGCTATAAGGATGAATGGAGAGAGACTGCATTGCAATCAACTGAATGCACGGCTTTTATGCTATCGACATAGCCTAGACATTTCACGCTATTTACTTCAATGCAAATAAAAACTTTGAAATATCTACCTGTCTCATTCACGAATCGCATTCTCCCTGTCGTTCTCTGTTCAAGGGCCTTGAAAGCACATGTGACCTTGTCTCACTTTACTGTATTCAATTGTGCGTTAAAATACTGGACCTGGAAATTCTATTCTGTACATAAATCTTTTTTCGGGAATATGTGACCAAAAAGTAAACTTCGAATTCTAAAGCAAATTGAACATTCCAGGTTCCTGATAACTAATTAAGGTACAACAATAAAGTAGAAACACCAGATAATCTTAAAACGACGCCGTCAAGTAAAGAAGCATGAAAACAAAAAGAATAAAACTAAAAAAAGATGGAAGCCCTAGAAAGTCCATTGCATATTTATTACCCTTTTCTCAGAAGATGGGATTTTCAAAAACATTTCAAAACTTTCTGATGCAATGGTTCTCAAATTCGTACAATCCGGTTTATTCATTTTTTTATTCAAAAATGTTTTTAGCTTCAAATATATGACCATTTCTTTTTAATTAATTATTCCATTCCGCATCTTTTTATTCGTTTTGTTCATCTGCGTTCATTTTACTTATTTTATTCGTTTCATTCTTTGGATTCACTCTGATCAGTTTATTCTTTTTGTGCATTTTACTCATATCATTCATTTAACTTATTTTATTCATTGTTTTCATTGTATGCATTTTATTCATTTTTTCCAGTTTATTCATTTTGTTCAGTTTCTTCATTTTAACATCTTCAGTTTTAATCATTCCATCCAAATAATTTATTTGATTCAATTTATTTCTTTATATTAATTTATAACCTTTTACCATTGTTCAATTTTTCATTTTAATCAATGCATTAAATTCTGCTCATTTTCTTCTTTTTATTCATTGTATCACTTCAGCTCATTTTGTTTATTTGATTCGTTTGTTTTATTTATGCATTTCATTTATTTTTTACTTTATTCATTTTGTTCATCCATTCTTTTTATTCATTTGATCCATTTCATTAATTTGATTCATTGTATTCACTGGATGAATTAAATCAATTTGATTCATTTAATTCATTTGATTTATTTGATTCATTTGATTTATTTGATTCATGTGATTCATGTGATTCATGTGATTCATTTGATTCATGTGATTCATTTGATTCATTTGATTCATTTGATTCATTTGATTCATTTGATTCATTTGATTCATATGATTCATTTGATTCATTTGATTCATTTGATTCATTTGATTCATTTGATTCATTTGATTCATTTGATTCATTTGATTCATATGATTCATTTGGTTCATTTGATTCATTTGATTCATTTGATTCATTTGATTCATTTGATTCATTTGATTGATTTGATTCATTTGATTCATTTGAGTCATTTGATTCATTTGATTCATTTGATTCATTTGAGTCATTTGATTCATTTGATTCATTTGATTCATTTGATTTATTTGATTCATTTGATTCATTTGATTCATTCGATTCATTTGATTCATTTGATTCATTTGATTCATTTGATTCATTTGATTCATTTGATTCATTTGATTCATTTGATTCATTTGATTCATTTAATTCATTTGATTCATTTGATTCATTTGATTCATTTGATTCATTTGATTCATTTGATTCATTTGATTCATTTGATTCATTTGATTAATTTGATTCATTTGATTCATTTGATTCATTTGATTCATTTGATTCATTTGATTCATTTGATTCATTTGATTCATTTGATTCATTTGATTCATTTGATTCATTTGATTCATTTGATTCATTTGATTCATTTGATTCATTTGATTCATTTGATTCATTTGATTCATTTGATTCATTTGATTCATTTGATTCATTTGATTCATTTGATTCATTTGATTCATTTGATTCATTTGAATCATTAGAATCATTTGATTCATTTGATTCATTTAAATCATTTGATTCTTTTGATTCATTTGATTCATTTGATTCATTTGATTCATTTGATTCATTTGATTCATTTGATTCATTTGATTCATTTGATTCATTTGATTCATTTAATTCATTTAATTCATTTGATTCAATTAATTCATTTGATTTATTTGATTCATTTCATTCATTTGGTTCATTTCATTCATTTGGTTCATTTGATTCATTTGATTCATTTGATTCATTTGATTCATTTGGTTCATTTGATTAATTTGATTCATTTGATTCATTTGATTCATTTGATTCATTTGATTCATTTGATTCATTTGATTCATTTGATTCATTTGATTCATTTGATTCATTTGATTCATTTGATTCATTTGATTCATTTGATTCATTTGATTCATTTGATTCATTTGATTCATTTGATTCATTTGATTCATTTGATACATTTGATTCATTTGATTCATTTGATTCATTTGATTCATTTGATTCATTTGATTCATTTGATTCATTTGATTCAATTGATTCATTTGATTCATTTGATTCATTTGATTCATTTGATTCATTTGATTCATTTGATTCATTTGATTCATTTGATTCATTTGATTCATTTGATTCATTTGATTCATTTGATTCATTTGATTCATTTGATTCATTTGATTCATTTGATTCATTTGATTCATTTGATTCATTTGATTCATTTGATTCATTTGATTCATTTGATTCATTTGATTCATTTGATTCATTTGATTCATTTGATTCATTTGATTCATTTGATTCATTTGATTCATTTGATTCATTTGATTCATTTGATTCATTTGATTCATTTGATTCATTTGATTCATTTGATTCATTTGATTCATTTGATTCATTTGATTCATTTGATTCATTTGATTCATTTGATTCATTTGATTCATTTGATTCATTCAATTCATTCGATTCATTTGATTCATTTGATTCATTTGATTCATTTGATTCATTTGATTCATTTGATTCATTTGATTCATTTGATTCATTTGATTCATTTGATTCATTTGATTCATTTGATTCATTTGATTCATTTGATTCATTTGATTCATTTGATTCATTTGATTCATTTGATTCATTTGATTCATTTGTTTCATTTGTTTCATTTGATTCATTTGATTCATTTGATTCATTTGATTCATTTGTTTCATTTGATTCATTTGATTCATTTGATTCATTTGATTCATTTGATTCATTTGATTCATTTGATTCATTTGATTCATTTGATTCATTTGATTCAATTGATTCATTTGATTCATTTGATTCATTTGATTCATTTGATTCATTTGATTCATTTGATTCATTTGATTCATTTGATTCATTTGATTCATTTGATTCATTTGATTCATTTGATTCATTTGATTCATTTGATTCATTTGATTCATTTGATTCATTTGATTCATTTGATTCATTTGATTCATTTGATTCATTTGATTCATTTGATTCCTTTGATTCATTTGATTCATTTGATTCATTTGATTCACATGATTCATTTGATTCATTTGATTCATTTGATTCATTTGATTCATTTGATTCATTTGATTCATTTGATTCATTTGATTCATTTGATTCATTTGATTCATTTGATTCATTTGATTCATTTGTTTCATTTGATTCATTTGATTCATTTGATTCATTTGATTCATTTAATTCATTTGTTTCATTTGATTCATTTGATTCATTTGATTCATTTGATTCATTTGATTCATTTGATTCATTTGATTCATATGATTCATTTGATTCATTTGATTCATTTGATTCATTTGTTTCATTTGATTCATTTGATTCATTTGATCCATTTGATTCATTTGATTCATTTGATTCATTTGATTCATTTGATTCATTTGATTCATTTGATTCATTTGATTCATTTGATTCATTTGATTCATTTGATTCATTTGATTCATTTGATTCATTTGATTCATTTAATTCATTTGATTCAATTGATTCATTTGATGCATTTTATTCATATCTTTAATTTTATGCATTCAATGTTCAGTCATTCGTTTTATTTCATTCAATTTGTTAGTATGAGTCAATTTATTCTATTAATCTTATAAATATTTCTAAATATAATCTTAATTTTTATTTAATAACCTAATCTAATTTGATTCGTGTATATTATAATTTTGATTTACATTAATTTTTCTACTCATTTTATGAATATAAAAACCTATTATTTCATTTTTTGCTTTACTTTTTTATTTCGGTCGTTTTGTTGATTTCTATAATTTATTCAGTTTATTCGAGATTGTATTCGTGCAAGACTAGAAACTGTTTTCATCCCACCTCTAGTTACGTGAGTTCTGCAAACTAATCCAATAGAGTGTGTGAATGTGTAAGAAATGTCTCATCTCACTGCTAGGTGGATTAAATCGGTTTCTTTTTGCTTTAACTTCAGAGATGCCATTTTTGAACATGAGATACGCTCCTTCAAAGCGATGCGCATTAGGACGTTGCGACGTTGCCAATATGAACGTTCTCGCGGGTTGCATCAAAGTGGGCCGTGCGTTGAAAGAGCGCATTGTTACAAAATCCTCCATAACTCTCGATAGGAACAAAAATGAAAAAATATCAATACAGATTATTGAAGGTGAAAGATTTCCGCATAATTTGACATACGTTTTAAAAATTTTAGCGTGAAGAACACAAGAAAAAATACAATTGAAAATTTTAAATAGATGCAAAGTACCGTTATTCACACAATTATAAAGTAAAAACATTTTTATAAGATAGTGCAAATATCATTGCATGAGTGTGCAAAAATTCATTGAATTATCTTCAGTAGTTTTTGAGATATAAAATTTTCAATTTTATCTTGCAATAAAGTTTAAGGGTTAATATCTTGAAGAGAAAAAGGAATTGTAACGAAATATTTATACCAAAAGCTAATCACCATAATCCCTATACAATAAAATATACCTCATGAAGATCGGTGATTTTGCGAAAAATTCGAGGATCACTTGACATGGCTTTACTCATATTGTAGTTGCATCCCCCATCGAGAGTGGGTACTTTGGGAGACTTCTTTTCCTGGATCTAATTTGTGGATATTTTTGGTCTTTGATCCGTTATTTTTCATGAAAGTTCGTACCAATACAACGAATGTGCAGCTGATACAACTCATGGTTCATTCGCCTGCGCCACGTTCCGTCTTCCATCTGCACGCCACCATAGATGATACGCAAAACCTTTCGTTCGAAAACTCCAAGAACGCGTTGGTCCTCCACGAGCATAGTCCAGGTCTCGTGGCCGTAGAGGACTACCGATCTAATCAGCGTCTTGTAGATAATCAACTTCGTGCGCCGGCGAATTTTGTTCGACCGGAGCGTCCTCCGGAGTCCAAAGTAGGCACGATTTCCCGCCAAGATCCGTCTCTGAATTTCTCTGCTGTTATCATTGTCGTCAATTACCAGTGAACCCAAATACATGAATTCGTCGACCATCTCGATTTCCTCACCGTCAATCCGAACTCGGCTGGGAGGTTCACATTGTCGTCTTTAGAACCTCTTCCTCTCATGTATTTTGTCTTCGAAACGTTGATGGCAAGTCCAATCCTTCTGGCTTCAGCTTTCAGTCTTTGAGCATATATTTCATTCAATATTCAATAGAGATACGAATAGTTTAAATATTGCACGTGGAATGTCTCTTTTGAAAATTTTCATCGTCAAACTTTCATATTACCCAGTTAAGCCAAATGTTTTTCTGATATAGCCATGAATTTCCCTAATTATAGTGTAGATACAGGCTTTGAATAGAATTGAATTAAAGTTTAGTTGATGTAGCAGCAGACAAGAAATAGTTTTGTTTTCTCAAATCTTCGCAATTACAATTAATAAATATTTCAGATTGGCAGAAGATCTTATCACACAACTTAGAAATGGATACAGAAATAGTTAGATAGATGCGATAGAAGAGAGACAGAGAGAGAGAGCAAGAGAGATTGAAAGATGGAGGGAGAGAGAGATGGGGGGGGCGTGTGAGGAATGGCAAATGATGGTTAATGCAGTGACATTATTTTTATAGGTATATTATTATGATATATTGATTTCTTACATTCTTATCATAAATAATGTAAGTAGTAATTTTTGCGCCATAACCAGTGTAACCTAAATCTTGCAAAAGAGTTAAATTTTCGCTAGATTTTTGGGCTTCAAACATACAGTTGCTTTCGGTGACGCCACGAGTATAATTATATAAGAAATCTTTTATCTCACTACTAGGTGAATTACTAGTTGATCTGTGTATTGATATACAATCCAACATTTCCCTCATGATTGAACGCAATGCCTAATCCAAGGAATAAATACTAGAACTCACTGTTTCTTTATCAACACAATATTTTGCGTTTGAAGCGAACTTATATATTGATTTTTGAGAAATAGTTAATTTATTATAAAGGTAATTCACAAAATGTTCTCAACATCGAATTCCTTGAATCACGTAGATGTGTTTTCATACCCCGATATTCAAAATCGGTTTAGTTTTGCCCCTAAAACACCAGTAAAGCAATACTCTGTATGAAACAATCTCATTTTTAGTTAGGGGAAATTGGTAAGCGCGGACTAAAAATACAAAATGTTCAATATCTCCGCTGCTCGTGCACGGATTTAGACAAACTATAGCTTGTTAGAAAGGTATTTTTACAAGCTTTCTATTTTTGTGCAGTTTGTGGGACAAAATTGTATTGTTTGAAAGTTATTTGCAAAAAACCTGCCGTGTTTTGACAAAATCGCCCATATCTCAGAAAGTAAACAACATATCGAAAATCAAAAATAATAGTGTCAAATGGCAACGTTAGGCCTTTGATTTGAAACTAATTTCATTAAGATCGGTTCAGCCATTGCTGAGATAATTACATGACATTTTGTACATACATACATACACACATACACACACATACAGACATTGTTTCAATTTGTCGTGCTGAGTCGATTGGTATATGAGACTCGGCCCTCCGGGCCTCGGAAAAAGTTTTCAAAGTTTGAGCGAATCCTATACATTTCTTTTGTAAGAAATGTAAAAAGGAATTTTAACGAAATATTTATACCAAAAGCTATTCACCATAATCCCTATACAATAAAATATACCTCATGAAGATCGGTGATTTTGCGAAAAATTCGAGGAACACTTGACATGGCTTTACTCATATGTGTCTTCTAACTTATGGTCGTCCATATCTGGATATACTGAGTAGTTTGAACCATTTCTTTGGTCTGTATAGGACTTATTTATTTATATTTCCTGCACGAGAATTCCTAACGAAACAATATGAAAGCTATAAGGATGAATGGAAAGAGACTGCATTGCAATCAACTGAATGCACGGCTTTTATGCTATCGACATAGCCTAGACATTTCACACTATTTACTTCAATGCAAATAAAAACTTTGAAATATCTACCTGTCTCATTCACGAATCGCATTCTCCCTGTCGTTCTCTGTTCAAGGGCCTTGAAAGCACATGTGACCTTGTCTCACTTTACTGTATTCAATTGTGCGTTAAAATACTGGACCTGGAAATTCTATTCTGTACATAAATCTTTTTTCGGGAATATGTGACCAAAAAGTAAACTTCGAATTCTAAAGCAAATTGAACATTCCAGGTTCCTGATAACTAATTAAGGTACAACAATAAAGTAGAAACACCAGATAATCTTAAAACGACGCCGTCAAGTAAAGAAGCATGAAAACAAAAAGAATAAAACTAAAAAAAGATGGAAGCCCTAGAAAGTCCATTGCATATTTATTACCCTTTTCTCAGAAGATGGGATTTTCAAAAACATTTCAAAACTTTCTGATGCAATGGTTCTCAAATTCGTACAATCCGGTTTATTCATTTTTTTATTCAAAAATGTTTTTAGCTTCAAATATATGACCATTTCTTTTTAATTAATTATTCCATTCCGCATCTTTTTATTCGTTTTGTTCATCTGCGTTCATTTTACTTATTTTATTCGTTTCATTCTTTGGATTCACTCTGATCAGTTTATTCTTTTTGTGCATTTTACTCATATCATTCATTTAACTTATTTTATTCATTGTTTTCATTGTATGCATTTTATTCATTTTTTCCAGTTTATTCATTTTGTTCAGTTTCTTCATTTTAATAATCTGACTACTTTTTCAGTTTTAATCATTCCATCCAAATAATTTATTTGATTCAATTTATTTCTTTATATTAATTTATAACCTTTTACCATTGTTCAATTTTTCATTTTAATCAATGCATTAAATTCTGCTCATTTTCTTCTTTTTATTCATTGTATCACTTCAGCTCATTTTGTTTATTTGATTCGTTTGTTTTATTTATGCATTTCATTTATTTTTTACTTTATTCATTTTGTTCATCCATTATTTTTATTCATTTGATCCATTTCATTAATTTGATTCATTGTATTCACTGGATGAATTAAATCAATTTGATTCATTTAATTCATTTGATTTATTTGATTCATTTGATTTATTTGATTCATGTGATTCATGTGATTCATGTGATTCATTTGATTCATGTGATTCATTTGATTCATTTGATTCATTTGATTCATTTGATTCATATGATTCATTTGATTCATTTGATTCATTTGATTCATTTGATTCATTTGATTCATTTGATTCATTTGATTCATTTGATTCATTTGATTCATTTGATTCATATGATTCATATGATTCATTTGATTCATTTGATTCATTTGATTCATTTGATTCATTTGATTCATTTGATTCATTTGATTCATTTGATTGATTTGATTCATTTGATTCATTTGAGTCATTTGATTCATTTGATTCATTTGAGTCATTTGATTCATTTGATTCATTTGATTCATTTGATTCATTTGATTCATTTGATTTATTTGATTCATTTGATTCATTTGATTCATTCGATTCATTTGATTCATTTGATTCATTTGATTCATTTGATTCATTTGATTCATTTGATTCATTTGATTCATTTGATTCATTTGATTCATTTGATTCATTTGATTCATTTGATTCATTTAATTCATTTGATTCATTTGATTCATTTGATTCATTTGATTCATTTGATTCATTTGATTCATTTGATTCATTTGATTCATTTGATTAATTTGATTCATTTGATTCATTTGATTCATTTGATTCATTTGATTCATTTGATTCATTTGATTCATTTGATTCATTTGATTCATTTGATTCATTTGATTCATTTGATTCATTTGATTCATTTGATTCATTTGATTCATTTGATTCATTTGATTCATTTGATTCATTTGATTCATTTGATTCATTTGATTCATTTGATTCATTTGAATCATTTGAATCATTTGATTCATTTGATTCATTTAAATCATTTGATTCATTTGTTTCATTTGATTCATTTATTTCATTTGATTCATTTGATTCATTTGATTCATTTGATTCATTTGATTCATTTGATTCATTTGATTCATTTGATTCATTTGATTCATTTGATTCATTTGATTCATTTGATTCATTTGATTCATTTGATTCATTTAATTCATTTAATTCATTTGATTCAATTGATTCATTTGATTCATTTGATTTATTTGATTCATTTCATTCATTTGGTTCATTTCATTCATTTGGTTCATTTGATTCATTTGATTCATTTGATTCATTTGATTCATTTGATTCATTTGATTCATTTGATTCATTTGGTTCATTTGATTAATTTGATTCATTTGATTCATTTGATTCATTTGATTCATTTGATTCATTTGATTCATTTGATTCATTTGATTCATTTGATTCATTTGATTCATTTGATTCATTTGATTCATTTGATTCATTTGATTCATTTGATTCATTTGATTCATTTGATTCATTTGATTCATTTGATTCATTTGATTCATTTAATTCATTTGATTCATTTGATTCATTTGATTCATTTGATTCATTTGATTCATTTGATTCATTTGATTCATTTGATTCATTTGATTCATTTGATTCATTTGATTCATTTGATTCATTTGATTCATTTGATTCATTTGATTCATTTGATTCATTTGATTCATTTGATTCATTTGATTCATTTGATTCATTTGATTCATTTGATTCATTTGATTCATTTGATTCATTTGATTCATTTGATTCATTTGATTCATTTGATTCATTTGATTCATTTGATTCATTTGATTCATTTGATTCATTTGATTCATTTGATTCATTTGATTCATTTGATTCATTTGATTCATTTGATTCATTTGATTCATTTGATTCATTTGATTCATTTGATTCATTTGATTCATTTGATTCATTTGATTCATTCAATTCATTCGATTCATTTGATTCATTTGATTCATTTGATTCATTTGATTCATTTGATTCATTTGATTCATTTGATTCATTTGATTCATTTGATTCATTTGATTCATTTGATTCATTTGATTCATTTGATTCATTTGATTCATTTGATTCATTTGATTCATTTGATTCATTTGATTCATTTGATTCATTTGATTCATTTGATTCATTCAATTCATTTGATTCATTTGATTCATTTGTTTCATTTGTTTCATTTGTTTCATTTGTTTCATTTGATTCATTTGATTCATTTGATTCATTTGTTTCATTTGTTTCATTTGATTCATTTGATTCATTTGATTCATTTGATTCATTTGATTCATTTGATTCATTTGATTCATTTGATTCATTTGATTCATTTGATTCAATTGATTCATTTGATTCATTTGATTCATTTGATTCATTTGATTCATTTGATTCATTTGATTCATTTGATTCATTTGATTCATTTGATTCATTTGATTCATTTGATTCATTTGATTCATTTGATTCATTTGATTCATTTGATTCATTTGATTCATTTGATTCATTTGATTCCTTTGATTCATTTGATTCATTTGATTCACATGATTCATTTGATTCATTTGATTCATTTGATTCATTTGATTCATTTGATTCATTTGATTCATTTGATTCATTTGATTCATTTGATTCATTTGTTTCATTTGATTCATTTGATTCATTTGATTCATTTGATTCATTTAATTCATTTGTTTCATTTGATTCATTTGATTCATTTGATTCATTTGATTCATTTGATTCATTTGATTCATTTGATTCATATGATTCATTTGATTCATTTGATTCATTTGATTCATTTGTTTCATTTGATTCATTTGATTCATTTGATTCATTTGATCCATTTGATTCATTTGATTCATTTGATTCATTTGATTCATTTGATTCATTTGATTCATTTGATTCATTTGATTCATTTGATTCATTTGATTCATTTAATTCATTTGATTCAATTGATTCATTTGATGCATTTTATTCATATCTTTAATTTTATGCATTCAATGTTCAGTCATTCGTTTTATTTCATTCAATTTGTTAGTATGAGTCAATTTATTCTATTAATCTTATAAATATTTCTAAATATAATCTTAATTTTTATTTAATAACCTAATCTAATTTGATTCGTGTATATTATAATTTTGATTTACATTAATTTTTCTACTCATTTTATGAATATAAAAACCTATTATTTCATTTTTTGCTTTACTTTTTTATTTCGGTCGTTTTGTTGATTTCTGTAATTTATTCAGTTTATTCGAGATTGTATTCGTGCAAGACTAGAAACTGTTTTCATCCCACCTCTAGTTACGTGAGTTCTGCAAACTAATCCAATAGAGTGTGTGAATGTGTAAGAAATGTCTCATCTCACTGCTAGGTGGATTAAATCGGTTTCTTTTTGCTTTAACTTCAGAGATGCCATTTTTGAACATGAGATACGCTCCTTCAAAGCGATGCGCATTAGGTCGTTGCGACGTTGCCAATATGAACGTTCTCGCGGGTTGCATCAAAGTGGGCCGTGCGTTGAAAGAGCGCATTGTTACAAAATCCTCCATAACTCTCGATAGGAACAAAAATGAAAAAATATCAATACAGATTATTGAAGGTGAAAGATTTCCGCATAATTTGACATACGTTTTAAAAATTTTAGCGTGAAGAACACAAGAAAAAATACAATTGAAAATTTTAAATAGATGCAAAGTACCGTTATTCACACAATTATAAAGTAAAAACATTTTTATAAGATAGTGCAAATATCACTGCATGAGTGTGCAAAAATTCATTGAATTATCTTCAGTAGTTTTTGAGATATAAAATTTTCAATTTTATCTTGCAATAAAGTTTAAGGGTTAATATCTTGAAGAGAAAAAGGAATTGTAACGAAATATTTATACCAAAAGCTAATCACCATAATCCCTATACAATAAAATATACCTCATGAAGATCGGTGATTTTGCGAAAAATTCGAGGATCACTTGACATGGCTTTACTCAGATAAGAAGCAAATCAAGATCAAGTCTCTTCCAGGTTACTCTGGTTTAACCCTTAAAGGCACAAAGCATTTTTTTAAATTTTTTTGAAAATTGTCTCTCAGCGTTAATACGTTACTCTGATAATTTTAAGATGGTTTTCGCAATGTTGTTTTAAAACAACATTGCGCATTTAAGGGTTAAGGCTCAAGTTACATTCTTTAGCATGTATGAGAATTGAACGCTTGGTAATATGTATACGTGTGTACAGATTTTCCGCCGGTTTATCCATATGAAGCATTTATTAAACTCTAAAAGAAGAATTTTTTTATATTATTTTCTATTTGATTATATTGTTTTGTTTGCATTACATTTCTAATTTAGTATATTGGGTGTTCAGCCACAAGTGGTAACTTTTCATCCCTATTGTTTACATGATTCAGTTAATTATTATTAAGTTATAATATGCTTTCGCAGTTTAGTATTTTTTTCAGTAGGATATTTTAAACCTACTTGTCTTCTGAATAAGGAGCTAAACAAATCTTATAAACTATAAAGAGAGCTAATCGTTGCAATTGAAGATTGCAACGATTTTTGTAGGAAGTTGCTTATAATACTGTTCGTCATAATTTCTAATGTTTCTATGTTTGCAAGTCTGTGCAACTCATTTGTGCTAAACCAGGGAGGACGCTTCAAAATCATTTTCAGAATTTTATTCTGAATTCTTTCTTCCTAGTAGCACAACAACTTGCCCAGATTGGAACTGCATATAGCATTGCTGGTCTAAATATTGGTTTATAAATTAATAGTTTGTTCTTTAGGCAGAGCCTAGAATTCCTGTTTATAAGAGGGTATAAACATTTTATATATTTGTTGCATTTTGTTTGGATTCCTTCAATGTGATCCTTAAAAGTGAGTTTTTTATCGTAAATCAAACCCAAGTATTTAACTTTATCTGACAACATTAAATTCAAACCATTAAATTTAATAATATGGTTATTACTTGGTTTAAGAGAAGCAGCTCTTGGCTTATGTGGAAACACAATCAATTGTGTTTTTGCCGCGTTAGTGGAAATTTTCCATTTTTTCAGGTAATCATTGAAAATATTCAAGCTTCGTTGCAGTCGACTGCAGATAATACGAAGACTGTTCCCAGTGGCTGAGATGCTAGTATCATCACAGAAAAGTGACTTTTTACAGCCTGTAGGTAGATTTGCAAGATCAGAGGTAAAAATATTGTATAGTATTGGTGCGACGCTTAATCCTTAAGGGACGCCTGCTTTACCGGGTAGCTTATTAGATTTACAAGTCTGATAAGAAACCTGTAGGGTACGGTTAGTAAGATAATTTTTAATTATCTTTATTATGTAAATTGGAAAATTGAAATCCCACGTTTTGGCAATTAAACCTTTGTGCCAAACACTGTCGAAAGCTTTTTCGATGTCTAGAAGAGCAACTACAGTGGAATAGCCCTCTGAGATATTTGCCTTTATCATGTTAGTTACTCTCACAAGTTGATGAGTAGTTGAATGTCCAATACGACATCCAAACTGCTCAGGAAGAAAAATAGAATTCTCATTGATATGTTACATCATTCTAGTTAGGATGATTTTTAATGTAGAATACATTTAAGCTTTCAATATAGGGGTCCCGTTTCAAAATATCGGCTGCGGCGCCACGTCAGATTTTGAACGTTAATAACTTTTATCATACTTAACAGAATGACTTGATTTTTAGACCAATTTGTTGAAAATATGTTCCTCTATGCAGTATTAAAATTTGAAGTATGTATAACATGCACTAATAACAAAAAATTGTGTTTTGAAAAATCTTTCAAAAACGACTCGGAAAAGTGAAAATTTTCAGCCAACCCGCACAGAGCCGTCAATATGGTGGACCAACCGAACAATAAAATAATGAAAAGTTTATATATAGGTCCACTACATGTTTGTTACTATGATTATTCGTATTGGGTTGCTTGACGAGAGCAGTTGGTGGGGGAAAGACGGCATATTCCTTTGGTTAGGCCATTAGAAGCCGGACGGAAAGAAAAGGCTCATGCACGGCATGAGAACGAGCGAGAAAGCGATTGTAATGCATATTAGAGCGATTATATAAATATCGGTCGGTCGGTTTTTCTCATCATTCGTTCACAGTCGTACTAGCAAGCAGTCAAGAAGTCGGCCGGAGGGAAAGCAGTTGGCAATTATCGCCGCTTGCAGAAGTGCCCCAGCTACTGGTTGCGTTAAGAAGCCCCATCGCTACCAACTACCGACCAGGAACTGTCGCCCTGCCGGAAATTAACCTCAATTAAAGGCCAACGAAGCAACTTATCTGCAGGCTATGCACCAGCGTCTGATTCGTGAGATTGTACAGGACTGCAAAGTCGAGCTACGCTTACAAAGCTCAGCCGTAATGATGCCCCAAGAAGTCAGCAATGCTTACTTGATCGGTTTGTTCGAGGATACAAAACAGTGCACCAAGCGCGTAACTTTCATACCAAATACAACAAACTGGCTAAGAAATACGATACGAGAATTTAAATTATCCTCTCTCGCTCGTTTTCGTGCACTGCTTTTCCATTCCTTTCTGCTGCTAATACCATCATAACCAAAACGAATGTGCGTATTCCCCCACCATCCCACGGCCAGTGTTGCCACAATTGCATGTCGCTATTACAATTTGAATTATTTTATTGATCCTCTCTAGTATTGATAAAATATAGAACGTGCAAAGTACACTAGTCGCATGCTTTTATTCGAACTTTTTGGCAGCCTCCGTTGATTAACTGCATAAATCGATTTGTTTGTGCAGCTCCTTGCTAGTAGCAAACTAAATAGCCTTTATCAGCGCTAACAAATTACACAAAAGAATCTAAATTTGTGAAAATCTTTTCCTTCCTTCTTTTCAAATCTGCAACATTCTTTGAAAATATTGTTGGAAAGTTATTGAAAAACTGAACATGCAAGTTTGCTAGCATTGACCACTAGATTGAAGGCGATGGAAAGACAGAAAATTCGTTTTGGTTATGCTAGTATTGGTAGCCGAACGGAAAGGAAAGGTACAGGAATGGCACGAAAACGAGCGAGAGAGCGATAGTAGTGCTTTCTCGTGTGTTCATATTTGAATATTGATCGGTCGGTTTTTCTCATCATTCGTATTCGTTCAAGCACTAGCAAGCAACCAGTCCACCGGAGGAAAGCAGTTGGCAATGATGACGGTCCGAAAAAGTGCCCCAGCTACTGGTGGCCCATCGCAACCAACTACCGATCAGGAACTGTCGGTCTGTCGCCATGCCAGTATTTCGCCCCAACTAAAGGGCAACGGTGCAACTAATCTGCTGGCTAACATTCCAGCGTCTGGTTCGTAAGGTTGTGTATTACTTCAAAGTCGAGTTACGCTTACAAAACTCAGCCGTAATGAAGCTAGTGATGCCTACTTGGTCGGTTTGTTTGAGGATACTTATGATTCTTATGTTTAAAAATCCAGGTTATCGTTTGCATATAGTTAGACTGGTCGCCCGAAACGTATGTACCCGTTTTACCCCAATTCTTCCCATAACTCAAGTATAAAGTCAAACCAGGCTCTACATTTCAGAAAGAGGCTGAATGCGGTTGATCAAAAGTAGTATTTCTTATGCAAAAAATTCTGGGAAATCGATTGAAGATAGCTAGAATGGCCGCACGAAACATGTGTACCCGTTTTACCCCAAATCTTCCCATATCTCAAGTGAAAAATTAAACCTGACTGTACTTCTCGAAAAGAGGCTGAAGGTGGCTGATGAAAAGTAGTAATCCTTATATAGGAAAATCCGGGGAATCGGTTGAAGATAGTTGGAATGGCCGCACGAAACGTTTGTATTCGTTTTACCCCAATTATTTACATAATACAAGCGTGGTGATACACCTTACTCAATATTTCAGAAAGAAGCAGAAAGCGGTTGATCAAAACTATTTTTTATGCCAAATAATCTAGGAAGTCGATTGAAGGTAGTTCAAATGACCGGACAAAACACGTGTATCCGTTTTACCCCAACTTCTTCCCATAGCTCAAGTGTGAGGTTAAACCTGGCTGTACTTCTCGGAAAGAGGCTGAATGCGGCTGATGAAAAGTAGTAATTCTTATGTAGAAAAATCCGGAGAATCAGTTGAAGATAGTTGGAATGACCGCACGGAACGTTTGTATCTGCTTTACCCGAATTATTCACATAATGTATGTGTGAAGTAATGTCTTACTCGTTATTTCCGAAACAGGCTGAAACCGGCTGATTAAAAGTAACTTTTTTATGTTAAATAGTCCAGGGAATTGATTGAAGATAGTTCGAATGACTGGACAAAATATGTGTACCCGTTTTACCCCAAATTTCTCCCATAGCTCACATGTCAAGTTAAACCTGGCTGTACCTCTCGGGAAGAGGCTGAATGCGGCAGATAAAAAGTAGTTATTCTTAGGTACAAAATTCCGGGGAATCGATTGGAGATAGCTAGTATGACCGCTCGAAACGTGTATACCCGTTTACCCCAATTCTTCACGTAATGTATGTGTGAAGTTATACCTTACTCATCATTTCAAAAACAGGCTGAACACGAATTTTTGGTACATAGTATTTTTCATCAGTTGCAGTCAGCCTCTTTCCGAGAAGTACAGCCAGGTTTAACTTCATATTTGTGTTATCAGAGGAACTTAGGGTAAAACGGGTACACGTGTTTCGTGCGAATATTCTAGCTGCCTTCAATTGATTCTCTGAAGTATTTAACATAAAAAAAATACCGTAAACCGGGGTGACATTGATCACTTTTCGAAGTAATTATTACATATTTTTAGTCGCAACGAATTTTTTTCGAGTTTAATATTTTTAAACCATGTACTGATGTATGGAGAACAAGATTGCATGGTTTTACCTAGAATTGTCCGTTTTCAGCTATTTTTTCAAAAATGATTTCATGTTGAAGTCCGTTTTCGTGTTCTGGGGTGACTTTGATAACCTGCATGTTCACCCACATTAAGTTATTGATGTCAATGCTTTTCATTCAAATGTTTGTTTAAACTAATTCTGGAAAGATGCTCGTTGTTAAATAGATGTTATTTAGTATTATACAAAGTATTTCAATGTACTGTAAAATTCGAGTAACCAAAATTATGTATAATTTGTGTCCAACTAGAATAAAAGATACTGAAAACTTTTAAAGCTGCTAAAATTGTTTTGTTTCAGTGTTTTATCAATGTACAAAAAGTTTCATCCATTTTAACACGTTGGAATATTGAACAATAAAAAAAATGTTGCGAATTTTCTGCTTAAAATAACTTGAAATTATTGCCAACTAGTTTCACAAAAAAATGTATTAATAATAAACAAACTCTTAAAACTAAATTTAGCATATCCCAATCTAAAGGAAAATAAAAATTCGCTTGTAATTTATTACTCTTGCTCAAATCTGAGATCTATTTGTTTTATAAAAAATAGATACTTTACGAAGCTTCGTAAAAATCAGGTGAAGTTAAATTTCGGTTTTTTGTAGTTTTTGAAGCCAAAAACTGAAAAATATACTCAAAAAGTATAACAAATCAGTATTTTATAAGTTTAGAGTAAAAATTAATTCAAATTAAAATGATTCGGTAGACTATTCTGGTTTAATAAGCGATCTACGAAAAAAGTTTCGAGTGATCAAAGTCACCCCGATGATCAAAGTTTACGGTACTTTGTATCAGCCGCTTTCAGCCTCTTTCTGAAATGTTGGGTAAGTATAATTTTACACAAGTGTAAGGGATAAAATTGGGGTAAAACGGGTCAACACGTTTCGTGCGGTCATTCCAACTATTTTCAATCGATTCCCTGAACTGATTTACACAAGAGAAACTTCTTTGGTGAGCCGCTTATAGCCTCTTGCTGAAATATTGAGTAAGGTATAACTTCACACATACATTATGTGAAGAATTTGGGTAAAACGGGTATACACGTTTCGTACGGTCATTCTAACTATTTTCATTCGATTTCCCAGAAGTTTTTACATAGGTTTAATCGTTACGTTTAATCAGCCGCATTTAGCTTCATTCGGAGAAGCAGAGCTAGGTTTAACACTTGAGCTATGGGAAGAATTAGGGTAAAACGAATATACACGTTTCGTGCGGTTATTCTAACTATCTCGAATCGATTGCCCGGAATTTTGTACATAAGAATTACTATTTTTCATCAGCCGAATTCAGCCTCTTTCCGAGAAGTACAGCCAGGTTTAACCTCACACTTGAGCTATGGGAAGAAGTTGGGGTAAAACGGATACACGTGTTTTGTCCGGTCATTCGAACTACCTTCAATCGATTTCCTGGATTATTTGGCATAAAAAAATTGTTTTGATCAACCGCTTTCTGCTTCTTTCTGAAATATTGAGTAAGGTGTATCACCACGCTTGTATTATGTAAATAATTGGGGTAAAACGGATACAAACGTTTCGTGCGGCCATTCCAACTATCTTCAACCGATTCCCCGGATTTTTCTAAATAAGGATTACTACTTTTCATCAGCCACCTTTAGCCTCTTTTCGAGAAGCACAGTTAGGTTTAACTTTCCACTTGAGATATGGGAAGATTTGGAGTAAAACGGGTACACATGTTTCGTGCGGCCATTCTAACTATCTTCAATCGATTTCCCAGAATTTTTTGCATAAGAAATACTGCTTTTGATCAACCGCATTCAGCCTCTTTCTGAAATGTAGAGCCTGGTTTGACTTTATACTTGAGTTATGAAGAGAATTGGGGTAAAACGGGTACGTACGTTTCGGGCGATCAGTCTAACAATATTCAAACGATAACCTGGATTTTTATACATAAGAATCATTACTTTTGATCAGCCGTATATAGCCTTTTACCAAAATATTTCCCAGAATTTTTTGCATAAGAAATACTGCTTTTGATCAACCGCATTCAGCCTCTTTCTGAAATGTAGAGCCTGGTTTGACTTTATACTTGAGTTATGAAGAGAATTGGGGTAAAACGGGTACGTACGTTTCGGGCGATCAGTCTAACAATATTCAAACGATAACCTGGATTTTTATACATAAGAATCATTACTTTTGATCAGCCGTATATAGCCTTTTACCAAAATAGCCAGGATTAACTTCAAACTTTAGTTTTGCGGAGAATTGGGGTAAAATGGGTGTATACGTTTCGTGAGATGATTCTAAATGTCTTCAACCGATTTTCTGGACTTTTTTACATAAGAAATATCAATTTTTGTCAGTCGTTTCCAACTTTCTTCCGAGTTATATATTCAGTTTTGAAAATAAACTCAAACGAAAAGGAGAATTACTGTATCGATTTTGTTGGCTATTTTCGGCAAATTTGAGACTAAGAGAAACGAAAGCAATGAAATTGAAAGACGGATAGGTATTCTAGAGCGAATCAGTTATAAACTTAGAACGGAAAACTAGAACTAGGCAGGCTCATATGGGCATGATCGAAAGGAAATGTGAAGAATTTTTTGCCTTCTGCAGAGTAGGAGTTGGGCGTTTCACCCAAGTCTACCGCATGGTCTATGGTAGAACATAACTCATCATCATGTTTTACCGCCGACGCCGGCCAACAAAATCAATACAGTAGAACCACAGATAACAGACGTTTAGGCTCGATTTGAATCGTGTGTAAATACCCGCTACTGAGATTCCGAATAAATCAGACGTCTGAAACACGTTTGGCAAACGTTTGTAGATGGCGCAATGATCGATGCAATGCAGTTAGAGTGCAGCTGTCAAACACGTATAGCAAACAGTTGCGCAGATGGCAATAGTGAAACACGGATTTCCAACGTTTATCAATTTGAAAGTTTACACAGGTTTTTGAAGAAATTTTGTTCTAGCCTAAACGTCTGTTATCTGTGGTAGAACCTTGCGGCAATTAAAACATAGTAACACAAAAGGAGAATTGGGGCAAAACGGGCATGATAGCGTACCGTGCGGTCATTGTAAATACTAGCAATAAATTTTTCAGCCCTTTTTACATATGAAAAACCTTACCTGGTAAACGACATCCAGCCTTTTCAAAAAAAGTCGCGTTTTGGGTCCATTTTTTCCCACTGTGCAACGGTTCTTTTCAGGACCAATCAATTGTGTTCTAGTGAGAGTTAAACTGAAACTTTCATTTTAAGGTGTCTAATAAATTTTCAGCAAGCAACATAATATGTTGTGTGGAAAGAAGTAGCTTGCACACGGAACAAAAACTTAAATTATCCTCTCGCTCGCTTCGGGCACTGCTTTTCCATTCCTTTCTGCTTCTATTATCAGTATAATCAAAACGAATGTGCGTGTTCCCTCACCATCCCTCTAGTGATCAGTGTTGCTTCAATTGCATGTGTTTAAGAGAAACGTTGAAGTCGCATGGTTCTATTCGAGCTTTTTGACAGCCTCTGTGAACTAACTGCATTAAATGATTTGTTTGTGCAGCTCCGTGCTAGTAGAGAACAAAATGGCCCTACCAGCGTCTGATTCGTGATATTGTGCAGGATTTCAAAGTCGAGCTAAGCTTATAAAGTTCAGCCGTAATGGTACCCGAAGAAGCCAGTCTTGTCGTTTTGTTCGAGGCTACAAAACAGTTCACCAGGCACGTAACTATCATGTCAAATATATCCAACGATCCAGCGCATCACCACAGAGAACAGACATCCATGATCGGACAAAAATATTTAAAAAACGTGTGTAAACAATTGAATAAATATACGATAAACACTAGCGCCGCCACACCAACTTATCCCAACTATCCGTCAAATCCATTCTGGAACCAGTTCGAAATCCTGAATGGATTCAGTATGGAATCTTGCTCAAAGAAAACAACCGATTCTGACTCTATCGGTTCATGCATTTGAGCTGGGATTCATACTGGAAGTCCGAACTGGTTCCGGACTAGTTCGACTGGGTAGAGAAATAACCGCTGTAAATTCAGTCGAACTCAGCCACAAAAAAACATGACGACAGTAGCGCACCTGGTTTGGATATCCCAACTACCTTCGAAACCGTTAGAGATTTTTACACAAGTCGAATGCTGAAGATGGACGTCTGTTCTCTGTAGCATCACCATCAACACCAACGCCGAAACCAAAGGTTCTTTTCAGAACCACCATTATTACCATAGAGAATTATTTGAAAATTTCCCATTCAAACGTGATTCTTTTGAATATTATTAGATTTAAATTAACGTCTCGAATTGAAGTCACGACGCTCCGGTTATGTCACAGACATTACCCACCCATCTTTTTTATTGTGACCACGACTAACGGTTTAATATAGACACCCCATTTCAATATTTCGGAAGGAACAGAAGGTCGAGTTTGGAAAGTTTGTAACTTTCATTGTACTTAACCAAATTACACAATGTTTGCACTAATGATTCAGAAATATGACCTATTAGATTTGTAAGTATGTATAATTTACATGAATAATGAAAAATAAATTTTCAGGAATCAATTATTATCTGTTCTGCCATTGGCCAGTACTATGCGACTTCCTCATGCTAACAATTCATTTCATCGTTAGCCATCTCCCTCACCAAGGCCAACAACGCCAACAAAAACGGTCCTTTTCAGGACCACCATCATTTTTGTAAAGAATAATTTGAAATAAAAAAAATTCCAATGTGTATCAACATATTTGAAGAACGTGTTCCTTATGTATTCTACATCTCTCCGGTTATGTCGCAGACATTACCCACCCATCTTTTTTTTAGCCGCTCTACCCGCCTTTAAATCGCCCCAAATCGCCCAGGGAACGCGACATTTAATCGCCCATAATTGCCCAATATGAAAATTGCAAATATTACTTATTTTCGGATTCAATATCTACTCACATAAACTTATCACTACACCAGGTAATCACCACCAAATTATAGGAAGAATCAATGGTTAAATTGACATTGCACACCAAAACTTACCACAATCTGACTTTTATTAAGAGTTTAGGTCAGATATCCTGCTCCACTATATTTACACACCATTCCACAATTTCCCACATTCGTTGGCTAAATGAAGTACACTAGACAAACAAAATACAAGCGAAAACACGCCAATCTTTAAAAAAAAATTATTTTAAGCTTAAGTCAAACATGAAACGCCATGTTTGAAAAACGCAAATACAACCAAGTTCTGTTCAGCCGCCAGAAAATTTGTCTAAGTGTTGAAATTTCCTTTAAATCGCATTCGCAAATTGCATTTGTTCCTAGGGGCAATTAGCACAGGCGAGTTGAGTTAAACGTCAAACTGTTTAAATCGCCTAACCATGTTCGTCCGCATTTTTTTGACACTTTTTTTACCCCAAACAGTGTGGTGGGGTGACAAAAAATCACCGCCGCTTTTTAAAATGCATCATTCCGCCCGGTCAATTGTTTTTCCACCAACTTTTTTGATTTGAGTCGCGATAATCTATCTTGACTGATTTTCCTCTTTTAGAGTTTAATGAATGATTTATATCGATAAGTCGATGACAAAGTTGAATGCATGTTTTTCAACGCATAGTTTCAAGCGTTCAATTCGCATAGACGCTCACCCAAAATTTTTTGAACCTTAAGTACCTTCAGTTTTTTGTGCATTGGAATTTGGTCAACTAGTTTCAGTTCAGATTTATAATAATATTTTTTTTTTTATTTCAATTATAGAGGTTTTAACCTTAAGGTCATTCGCCTCATCGGGTTAGAAAAATCTCTTAGGAAAAATTTCTAGCCCTATGTGCGGGGTCGGGACTCGAACCCAGGTGCGCTGCGTACAAGGCAATCGATTTACCAATACGCTACGCCCACTCCCATATAATAATATTTATCGCATTAGACAGAGTGTCAGTTAATTTTATTGGTTACTCAGCTCACAATCAATGGGTTTGATAAGGGAGTACCAGATCGAAAGTGCGCATAAGAACCTATAAATTAAGTGGGCCTCTCGAGCCCGAAATTAAGCTGCGTTTGGGGACTAACTTACGAAGTATCTATTGAACTTTTATTTATTGTTTTAAAGCTACATGCTTTGCCTTTAACATTTTATTTTTGAAGGCCAGAAAAAATATTAGCGACCAATAATTTGTTTTATTTATATCGTGCCCACAAATCATCTAATACATGCCAACAATGTCAAATGAGTGCTTGAAGATTTATGGTAACCACACAACAAAAAATGATCTATATTTTAACTATTTGCAACAAAAAATGAGTTATATTTTTCCAATTAGTATAGATAGCCTATTAAGTGATGATGGATTTTGACAATACACTCAAGTTTTTTTACGCGGTTTTTTTCGCGCGGTATTTTTACGCGGATTTCGAAATTTACGCGGTTTTCATTTACGCGGATTTTGAAATTTACGCGGTTTTCATTTACCCGGGTTTTGAAATTTACGCGGTTTTTGAAATTTACGCGGTGTTCATTTACGCGGATTTCGGAATTTACGTGGTATCCATCAACGAGGTTCCCTTTAACGCGGATTCTTAAATTAAAGTGGTCTTCATTTACGCGGATTTTGAAATTTACGCGGTTTTCATTTACGCGGATTTTGAAATTTACGCGGTTTTCATTTACGCGGATTTTGAAATTTACGCGGTTTTCATTTACGCGGATTTTGAAATTTACGCCGTTTTCATTTACGCGGCCTGTATCCTCCGCGTAAAAAAACCTGAGTGTATCATAATTATGTAACCAAATAGTGCAGATTTGTGGATTGTAAGGGAACATGGGGAGACTTGACCAGGTTTTCAACTAAACCTTCATAAATCTCTAAAAAAGCGTTTAATCCAGAATTTTTAATTTAATTGTTTAAAAGTTATACAAGTTTGACTGCGATCGCTTTTTTGGTCAAGTCTCGCCGCAGTAGGTAGATTTGACCAAGGCCTGGGGAGACTTAACCAAGAGAATTTTGAAAAATCAGAACAAAAGATAATTACATAAAACATACTGTAATTATATTTTTCCATATTGTCGAGATCCTTAGGTAGCAGTAAAAATATAGAAGGGTTGCATATTATAAATTTTAATTATTTTAATGCATTTCTTTTTAAGGATTAACTATACTACTTACATTGCATGTTAACACGTCAAGAAATCAGTCATATTACTGCTAGCTTTGTTGCCTAATACTAAAATAAGTAAACTGATGTTTGAGGTAGGATTTTTTTTTGTGGCGCGATTAACATTAACAGTAGATACCAAAGCATAATAAATATCAGGAATTTTGTATCTTTCTTCAGCTTATTGTCACATGGTCATGTCTCCCATAAAATCTTGGTGAAGTCTCCCCAACTTTAGTTATTGTAAAATCATTTCACTGCTTCATAAGGAATAACATGATATATGAGTACTTTAATAGTAATTAGTAGTCGAGTAGATATGTCCATACAAAGTTTGATAAAAAATTACATCATTTAATGCAAATTTATTAATTACGTAATATTTTCTATAAGGAAAGGATTATTTATTCCAAACTTATTGAATTACCTTAAGGAATTGAAACAAGTATAAAAATATTTTTGAAAAAAATTCGTGAACTGAATAGCAGACGTCATAGCCAAAACTAGAATCTTGGGCTTGGTCAAGTCTCCCCACGTTCCCCTACGCTTTTCTTTTCACCGTTGCAATGTATATATTATAAATTGTCGATCAAGCTTCATTTCCCACACCTTCCCAGTTAAACTCATTCCGGAACCGGTTCGGATTTCTGAATGGAGTCATTATGGATTCCAAATCAAATGCAACAACCGATTCCGACTCAGAATCGGTTGTTGCATTTGATTTGGAATCCATACTGACTTCATTCAGGATTCCGAATCAAATTCCGAATGGTTTGACCGGGTTGTTTCAACCAACCCTCCCGCAACTTGACGTTTAGCCTAAGTTGCTTGAAACCACCGTGTTTCGAATGATGTCGCCACCATAGAACGCCGTCCACTAATTGCGATACTGTAAATTTCTATGCGAGAAAATAATTTCGTGACGTTTTTTACGAACTTGTTTTCTTTATTTACATTCGGAAGAGATAATCAAGATGATCATTTCAAAACAGCGTAATAATTTAAGATAAATACAAACAAGTTAAGGATGACAGATTGTGCCGAATGTAAAATATAAAATGCATGATTTGATTTGATTTCTAGTGTGAACTTTTTCCTCTCCCATTGCCCTTGAAATATCTTTCGCATATGACAATTCTCGAAAGTTTGTCGTTAATCTTTAAATACATTTAGCTATGTCCCAGTTAAACTCATTCCGGAACCGGTTCGGATTTCTGAATGGAGTCATTATGGATTCCAAATCAAATGCAACAACCGATTCCGACTCAGAATCGGTTGTTGCATTTGATTTGGAATCCATACTGACTCCATTCAGGATTCCGAATCAAATTCCGAATGGTTTGACCGGGGTGATTATCATTTTTCACTTCGTATTTAACAAAGGCAGGATTGACTTCGACTGTTTATTTCTGAAGGTAGAGCATCTAACTGATAGGTGCTGCGACATGTACGGTGCAAAGGTTTCCACGAAATTCAGAAGTGATGACAATTCATTTTTATCGGAGAGGGAGCAAAACAATCCAGTATCATTGTGTGTGTTTTTACATAGCAATTCAAATATTACTACCTAATATCTTAAGACAAAATAAAGGTGCTCACTAACTAGTATAAGCGCCGCTTGTTTGTATGCTGATGATTCCAAAAAATCATGAATCATTAAAAATAATGCATCGGAACAAAGATGCATTTTTATAACAAAACAACACCAAACGCCCAAAAAGTCTTCAAAAATGAATTATCGAAAATAAAAAAATAATTGAAAAAGAAAATTTTTACTGTGAACAAGTTTACGCTTTTTTTTAGAAATTGTTCTTGAATAAAAATTGATCCGCCATTTTAGACCCACAGACCCAAATAAAGTGGTTTCAACGATTTGTATAGGAGCTGTCAAGTTGTTCCCCCTCTGGTTTCAACTCTCCTCGATAATGAACTTCTGGTATTATAACAATGTTATAATCAAGTATACGTTCTTGTACTAATAATATTAATCAACTGCAATACAAATAGTGATGAACATTCTTATAGCGTTTTCGTTTCTTCTTGGTGCTACACCGGTGTAGTGCAAAGAAAGAGATAGACTGATTACACCCAAGTTTGAATGAGTGTAGCACCGACTACACCGGTGTAGAGCACTGTCAAAAACGAAAATGCCATTAGTTTATCAGTTCTAGATCACTGATAGCCAAGGAATATGCATTTGTTCTAATTGTTTACTCCTATCAGCTTCTAAAGCTTGAAACGACCATAATTGAAAAAGAATCAAATCTCGACAAACATATGATTACGGCTTAAAAGCCAACTGTCAAAATTCACTTTGAATGGATATTCCGGACAAACCGTAACTCGCAAAACACAGATTTTGGCCGTAGATTAAAGAGAAAAGTTTTCTCTATCGTTAACTGTTATGTACTGTATTCGGCCAGTAACGGTTTGTCCGGAATTTCCTTTCAAAGAGAATTTTGACAGTTGGTTTTTACGCCGTAATCCTATGTTTGTCGACAAATATTACCATTTGCCAACTCGGATGCGCTAATTGCCCTTCAATTTGCCAGCAAATTGCTATTTCAAATGCAACATTTGGGCGATTTGCCGCCGTCATTTTTTAGCCGCTCTACCCGCCCTTAAATCGCCCAGGGAACGCGGCATTTAATCGCCCATAATTGCCCAATATGAAAATTGCAAATATTACTTATTTTCGGATTCATCATCAACTTACCACAATCTGACTTTTATTAAGAGTTTAGGTCAGATATCCTGTTCCACTATATTTACACACCATTCCACAATTTCCCACATTCGTTGGCTAAATGAAGTGCACTAGACAAACAAAATACAAGCGAGAACACGCCAATCGTTTAAAAAAAATTATTTTAAGCTTAAGCCAAACATGAAACGCCATGTTTGAAAAGCGCAAATACAGCTAAGTTCTGTTCAGCCGCCAGAAAATTTGTCTAAGTGTTGAAATTTCCTTTAAATCGCATTCGCAAATTGCATTTGTTCCTAGGGGCAATTAGCACAGGCGAGTTGAGTTAAACGTCAAACTGTTTAAATCGCCTAACCATGTTCGTCCGCATTTTTTTGACAGGGGTACCCCAACAGTGTGGTGGGGTGACAAAAATCACCGCCGCTTTTTAAAATGCATCATTCCGCCCGGTCAATTGTTTTTCCACCAACTTTTTTGATTTGAGTCGAGATAATCTATCTCGACTGATTTTCCTCTTTTAGAGTTTAATGAATGATTTATATCGATAAGTCGATGACAAAGTTGAATGCATGTTTTTCAACGCATAGTTTCAAGCGTTCAATTCGCATAGACGCTCACCCAAAGTTTTTTGAAGCTTAAGTACCTTCAGTTTTTTGTGCATTGGAATTTGGTCAACTAGTTTCAGTTCAGATTTATAATCATATTTATCGCATTAGTCAGAGTGTCAGATAATTTTATTGGCAAGAACCTATAAATTAAGTGGGCCTCTCGAGCCCGAAATTGAGCTGCTTTTGGGGACTAACTTACGAAGTATCTATTGAACTTTTATTTATTGTTTTAAAGCTACATGCTTTGCCTTTAACATTTTATTTTTGAAGGCCAGAAAAAATATTAGCGACCAATAATTTGTTTTATTTATATCGTGCCCACAAATCATCCAATACATGCCAACAATGTCAAATGAGTGCTTGAAGATTTATGGTAACCACACAACAAAAAATGATCTATATTTTAACTATTTGCAACAAAAAATGAGTTATATTTTTCCAATTAGTATAGATAGCCTATTAAGTGATGATGGATTTTGACAATACACTCAAGTTTTTTTACGCGGTATTTTTTAAGAGGATTTTGAAATTTACGCGGTTTTCATTTACGCGGATTTTGAAATTTACGCGGTTTTCATTTACCCGGGTTTTGAAATTTACGTGGTTTTCATTTACTTTTCACCGTTGCAATGTATATATTATAAATTGTCGATCAAGCTTCATTTCCCACAAGCGCCGCTTGTTTGTATGCTGATGATTCCAAAAAATCATGAATCATTTAAAAATAATGCATCGGAACAAAGATGCATTTTTATAACAAAACAACACCAAACGCCCAAAAAGTCTTCAAAAATGAATTATCTAAAATAAAAAAAAATTGAACAAGAAAATTTTCACTGTGAACAAGTTTACGCTTTTTTTTAGAAATTGTTCTTGAATAAAAATTGATCCGCCATTTTAGACCCTCCAGACCCAAATAAAGTGGTTTCAACGATTTGTATAGGAGCTGTCAAGTTGTTCCCCCTCTGGTTTCAACTCTCCTCGATAATGAACTTCTGGTATTATAACAATGTTATAATCAAGTATACGTTCTTGTACTAATAATATTAATCAAATGCAATACAAATAGTGATCAACATTCTTATAGCGTTTTCGTTTCTTCTTGGTGCTAACCGGTGTAGTGCAAAGAAACAGATAGACTGATTACACCCAAGTTTGAATGAGTGTAGCACCGACTACACCGGTGTAGAGCACTGTCAAAAACGAAAATGCCATTAGTTTATCAGTTCTAGATCACTGATAGCCAAGGAATATGCATTTGTTCTAATTGTTTACTCCTATCAGCTTCTGAAGCTTGAAAAGACCACAATTGAAAAAGAATCAAGTATTACCAATATGGATAGCGAATTACCTGATTCCGTAACCTCGTACCACTTACATTCATAAATGGTATCACTGTGATTCACTAGGTTTGTTCCAGTTCACGTAAGTCACTCCCTGTTGCTCCGGAGCAAAAAATTCTTGCTCCTTTTCACTCCGATTTGCTACCAGAAGATGAAAAAGAAAAGAAGATAATACAGGAACGATTTTCTCCCTGTTTGCTCCGGAGTACTTCCAGTTTCTCCTGGTACTGGAACAAACCTACTGGTTACCAGGAAGGAATTGGTAAGTAACGACGGGTTACCTAGAACGAGGTTCAATAGCCTACCGTTCTCCAGCATGTATTGTAACCCGCCTAGTCGCCATTTCGTTTACTGGGTGGCACGGTGATAGTTTCCTGAAACTCCCGTTTCTTGTGTTGTTGTCAACAAATCAGTGGCGTAGTAGCGGGGGGGGGGGGGGGTTTGGGGACGAAATCCCCCCCCCCCCCCCGAAATATTTTGGAGAAATTTGAGAAAATTGAATATGTTGAACAAAAAAATGCCTAATATTTTAAATGAAATTCTCAAAGTTTCATTTGCAAAAGTTATCTTGTGAAAATATTTCCTTGTAGTGAAAATTGGCTGCAGACTCGATACCTTCCTTTCGGCACGTTGTGGAGGCTAGCTCAACCGCCGAGGACTATAACGAGTAGATCGCGGCGAAGCGAGGATCTAGGAGCTTAATGGTTCACGAAACGGATATCGGTACCGAGAGAAATTTCGCCACATTCTGTAGTCCTTGACTGACGGCGAACATGGACTGGAGAGTGTGAGAGAAGTATCCCCATAGAGACCCCCAGGCGATTCGCTACCACATCGGCCAATGGAACCCTGCTGCAGCACGAAGAAAGACGGGCGGCAAGCTAAAGTGGAAGACGAACGCCTTTAACGAAAACCTCTTTGTTGAGTTACTTCGATGAACAACGGAATCAAGTACGTTGATGCGGCTGACGGCCAACAAGAAGGATTGTGACGGCTTGTGACGTTACAATGTCATGAAAACTAGGGCCATGCAGTAGACGGCGTGCAGCTTACTGGTTAAATGAATAACTCAATACGCTACACGCTGCTTGTCTTAGAGCCAGAAGACGGGCTCAGAGCGCAAGATCGGAGCGCATCTAGAAGGTAGGGACTCTTTAAAACGGGAGATCAAGCTTAGCAAGCCAATTGCCATAAGTATCTGTGCTGAGAAATAAACGTCAATCCCTGGGGGACGCTTACTGAGTCGTCATGATGAAGACGAGGGTTCGTCGATACCAGTTGAAACATGCCCGGGTAAGCTAAAGATAATCGTTGAGGGTCTCTTCCCGAATCACGATACAAATACCTGGTCACCGACACCGTACGGCGAAGAAGAAGGAGGTAACACAGTCGAGTGGCAAGTGACTAACGACGAGCTCAAAGACACGTCGATGTGACTAAAATCAAAGAAAACCCCCGGTCCGGATGGAATACCAACCATGGCGGAAGTCACCGGGCCATTCAGCCTCGAATAGACCAATGCGCAGCGTGGCATAAAAGAATGTGGCATCCTGAAGAGCTACTTCCAGAGTAGAGCACTGCTATACCAGACGAACAAAAGGGCAGAAGGCGATGCGAGTCGCAGCGGGCGTTACTCAGGGCTCCATTCTCTGTCCAACACTTTGGAATGGGATGCACTGATAATATAAATTCGTGAATATAATGAATCATGTAATGCACGAATTCATGCGTCGTTTTCTGCAACGAAGTATTTTCGTGCCCTGTAAATAGTAAGTTTCGTTCATTTTATGAATAAGAATGGCCGTATGGTGAACGAAAGCTTTCGTAAATTTTACACATTTAATGTATGTACACTGCACGAATGTTATCGTTGATAACGACATTATTTTTCGTGAATGAAATGAAATGTTTTTGCCTTTCTCATATAAAGAAAGGCTATGCAATCACTGTAAAAATCGACTTTTTAACCGAGGCCCGGAGGGCCGAGTATCATACACCATTCGATTCAGTTCGTCGAGATCGGCAAATGTCTGTGTGTATGTATGTATGTGTGTGTATGTGTGTGTATGTGTGTGTGTCATTTAAACTCACACAATTTTCTCAGAGATGGCTGAACCGATTTTCGCAAACTTAGTTTCATCTGAAAGGTATAACGCTCCCATAAGCTGCTATTGAATTTTTAGTTGATCCGACTTCCGGTTCCGGATTTACGGGTTGAAGAGTGCGGTCACACAGCAAATTCCCATATAAACTGGTACCACCATGATGTTCAAATGATGTAAAACATATTAAAATTGATGTAACATTACTCTAGTTTGCGGGTCTGGATCACTAATGATCAATCAAAGCAGCTTTGACCACATTGGCCACCTATGACGGTTCATGACGCCCTCGGGGAACCCGCCAAGTTCCTAAGCTAATATCACACCCATTCCACAACGAATTCTCTACCGATTTTTACGAACTTAATTTCAAATGAAAGATACAGTAATGCCATTGACTGCTGCTGAATTTCATTCGGTTCTGACTTTTGCTTCCGGAGTTACAGGGGTGTTAGTAAGGATACACTGGAATTTCCCATATAAATCGGTACAATCGATACCTCAGAGGCTAAAAACTATTGAAATGGTCACCAAATTACTTCTAATCGTAGATCTAGATCACTGATTGCCAATCAAACATTCTTTGAATATATTGTCCACTATCGACGATTCCGGAAGTCCGGAATTCCGGGCATATTCCACAATTAAAGTCACATCGGTTCATCGGTGATGACTGAACCGATTTTCTCAAACCAAGTCTCAAATGGAAGGCAAAATATGCAGTTGAGTATTGCGTAGCCGCCCCTTCCCCCCCCCCTCCCCACCTTGCCCTTACACCTCCCTCCTTCAACACTCCCCTCTTCTTGGATCACCCTCACGCCCAGATTTCCTTCATCTACCCCGTATACCGAAATAAGATGAAGGATTTCTGACGCATCCTCCACACCCACTCTACTAAACCCCCATTCCCTACACGTTCAAACGCATTCCACCAACCTTTGCAAATTATGATCACATGAAGATAACATTGAACTCATGCTTATTAAGCTAATTAAACATTATTCTTTTGCCTTTCTTATATAGAAAGGTTATGCAATTGCTCCAAAAACCGACTTTCTAACCGAGGCCCGGAGGGCCGAGTCTCATATAACATTCGACTCAGTTCGCCGAGATCGCAAAATATCTGTGTGTATGTATGTGTGTATGTATGTATGTGTGTATGTGTATGTGTGTATGTATGTGTGTGTATGTGCGGATTTGTTAACAAAATGTCCACATCGGTTACTCGGAGATGGCTGAACCGATTTTTACAAACTAAGATTCAAATGAAAGGTATATTATTCCCATAGGTTGCTATTGAATTTCATTTTCAACCGACATCTTGTTCCGAATTACGAGTTGAAGAGTATGGTTACAAAACAAAATTTGTTGATTTTTCCAAATCAGTTTCTCGGAATTTTCTGAACCGATTTTGACAAACTTAATTTTAAATGAAAGGTCCATCAGCTGCTGTTGAATTTTGTGTGGATCCGAGTTCTGGTTCCTGAATTACAGGGTGATACGTACGATCACGCAGCAAATCCCGATTCTAACGAATTCTGCGATGAATGTAAAAAGGTGATTTTTTTCCAAAATGTAAACACAACTGAATTTGTAGATCTAGGTCCCCAACAGTCATTCAAAGTCTCTTTGGCCACACTGGCCACCATCGACGGATCCGGAAGCATCCAAAGTCAGAATAACGGTTATATTGGTTTCTCGAAAATGGCTAGATTTGCTCAACTTAGTCTCAAATGAAAGGTGTTGCGTCCCCAAAAACTGATATTTAATTCCATCTCCATCCGACTACCAGCACCGGAGTTACGGGTTGTGGAGGTCGATCACATAGAAAACTCCGATTCAAACCGATACCGCGATGAATGCAAAAAGGTGCTCTTATATATACTTACCAAGTGTAATAAGAATGAAAGACATTTCCATAAAGTTATATTGTACGAACCAGCTATTAAATCATAGTTTGGAGAAATGAGAAAGGCACAATTGCACCTCTAGGTGGATTAAAACAGGTTTTTTATTTTAATAAACGTTTGTGTATATTACGAACGATTTCGTTGGTCGCACGAAATTTTTTCGTTTATCTTAGAAGTTTTCGTATTTTTTTATTTAAAAAAATCGATGTTGCCAAATCGATTTTATTGTGGTACGAAGAAATGGCCGCTTGATGAACGAAAGTTTTCGTAAATTTTACTTATTTAGTTTACATTGCACGAAAGTTATCGACATTATTTTTCGTGAAAGAAACGAAATGTTTCGTTTATTTTAATAAACGTTTATGTATATTACAAACGATTTCGTTGGTCGCATTCGATCTTTTAGGATCGATGTTTGACAGCACCGATATTGCTCCGGCAGAGAAAAACTCAAAATTGTTCATACAAAATCAACGAGCAGTTCGCGACGGCTCAATCGATTCTGTACTGCTCCAGATTCTGAATCAACTGGAAGCGAAAGAGGTTCAAGGAATCTTCCTGCAACCGGCGGACACGGATACGACTACTAAATAGTCAGACAACAACAATTATCTGACGAATATCAACAGTGGCTCCATATTGCTCTTTTGACGTGGACTGTTTGATGAATGGTGCTCGTAAATATTATAAAGATATTCGTATATAACAGCGAACGACTCGTTTGCTGAATGAAGCTGTTTCATAATAAGCCAACGAAAGTCATTTCGTAGTTTTCACGAAAAACTCGTAATACAAAATAAAAGAGTTTCGATGGAACTACGAACGGTTCATCATATGTACGAAAAATTCGTATATTTTATGAAAGTTGTTTGTACGAAATTAATTCCTAGCGATTTACGAATATATTCTATTAGTGTGGGGTCTTAACACTGCGGCTGCCCAGGAAAGTGAAAATCGTTGGTTTCGTGGACGATGTGTCAATAACGGTGAGACACTTGAAGAAATGGAGGTGTCGGTGACGGAGACAATAGATGCGATCGAGAGCTGGATGAACGGGTCAGGCTGCAAATAGCTCACTACAAGACGGATTTGTTGTTGGACAGCTACTGCAAAGCGGTTCAGCGGATACAGATCACCATCGAAGAGCATGTGAATGCATCGAAGCGTGCACTGCAGCAATTTGGAGTGATAATCGACGACTGATTGAGCTTAAACAACCACGTTGATTACACATGCGAAATGTCGGGTCTTTATCTAGTGTTTCGTCATCGATACTGCGATATGGGGCTCCTGCTTGGGGTGCGGCGCTGAAAACCAAGTGAAACCGCGAAAAGCTGAACAGGACTCTTCGACTGCTGGTCGTACGAGTTGCGATTGCGTACCGGAGGCAGTATGCCTTGACGCCGAGATGATTCCCATCTGCATTACCCTGACGGAGGATATCAAGTGCTACAATCGATGAAACGTCAGAAACGTGAGGAAGATGATGAGAATCGATTCGATGGTGACGTAGCAGCAGGAATAGGATAATACGGAGAAAGGAAAGTGGACCAACCGGCTCATCCAATCCTGTCGACGTGGGTCAATAGAAAGCACGGAGAGATAACCTTCCACCTGAAACAGCTCCTACCGAGCCACAGATGCTTAAGGAGTATCTTCATCGGTGTGGGTACGCAACGTCAACACTGTGCCGGGAGTGTGAGAACGTCGAGGAGACACCGGAGCGTCTTTGAATGTCCGAGGTTTGAAGTATTTGAATGTCCGAGCAGAGTCTTTGAATGTCCGAGGTTTGAAGGGACGTGCAGGGAGCTACTTCAAACGGGAGGACCGGACATCAACCCGGATAATGTAGCCTACAGAATTACAAGCGACGTAGGGACGTGGAACGCAGTAAACAGAGATATGATGTAGATCAGTGATTCTCAACCTGGGGTCCGCGGGCCCCTAGGGGGCCGCGAAGTCATTGCTGGGAGTCCGCGAAGATAAATATATTTTCCGAGTGCATATTGAATTTCAAATCTTATTTCCTAACAAATTGAAACTAACATATTGATAGCATACAAAATTTATGTTTATCTGTGGGGGTCCACAGCAACCCAGTGTGATATCTAAGGGGTCCGTGGTAAGAAAAAGGTTAAGAACCGCTGATGTAGATCGACACCGTCTTACAGCGGAATGGACATCGAACAACGGTTTCGGGAGAGCAATCACCGCCAGGGAACTCTCCGCAGGTATAAGCTAGATCCACCGCCGAGGACTAGTCGAATAGACTGCAACAGAGCAGCGAGTATGAGTCGTCGAAACGCCAGCGAACCGGACGTCACGCTCCATGCGGATTCGCCCGACCGACCACGGCACCCCACCGGTTGTTCCGATAAAAAAATAGCGAAAACCAAAGAAGAATCGATATTGGGAAAACTTTTTTCGCCAGGGAACTCTCCGTTAGCGTAAGCTAGATTCACCGTTGGGGACTAGACTGAGTAGACAGCGACGAGACACCACTAGTCGCGGGTCATCGGCGCACCAGTGCATCAGATACCCTGCTTCACCAGAATCGCCGAACTGACCTCGGCATCTAGCTGATTAGCTCGATCTCGGGAGAACTTCTCTCGCCGGGGAATTCTCTGTCGGAGTAGGTCAGGTCCATCGTCGGGGACTAGACCGAGTTGTTCGCGAACAAGTCGAGGACTGAATGGACCATCAAGGAAGTAGTGCTAAATGGCACCGGTTACGGAGTCAAAGGGATCAAGAAGTTGTGGTACTGAAACCAAATAAGAATCGGTATCGGGAGAACTTCTTTCGTCTGGGACCTCTCCGTCAGCTTACAGTCAGATTCACCGCCGGCAACGAGACCGCGTGGACCGCGACGATACACCACCAGTCGCGCCGGGGATCCAGCAAACCGGATGCCCTACTCTACCGGAATCGCCGAACTGACCGCAGCACCTGGCTGGTTGGCTCGAACTTCTCTCGCCGGGGAACTTTTCGTCGGAGTAGGCTAGATCTAGCGTCGAAAACTAGACCGAGTAGTTCGCGAACCAGTCGGAAGCTCAACGAGGAAGTGGTACTGAATGGCACAAGGGAACTGAAGGGCTCAGTAAATTAGACAGTCTGAAGTTTGCCGCCCAGATTGTCCTCGTAGAGGAAGAGCATTTATTCTATACCAACAGCTAGCTTTCCTACCTTGACTACCCAAACCCGTTCCCTGAGTTGTTGGTTTTTGAACATTTTTTTCTCCTGCTCAGAATATTTTTGAACATTTTTTCAAATATATAAAAAAAATTCATATCCCCTCCCGAAAAATTTTCTTACTACGTCACTGCAACAAATTGTTAAGCTACATTCATACTGTTCTTACGTACGTCGCACATGCCTATTGCGATAAAAAACTATTGAAAGTTCATCATAATATACAAACAAGTAATCGTTGTTCAAAATTTATTAAATTTGCATTAATTTCGAATCAAAGACAGCTAAAAATTTAGGTGAAATAGGAAATGAGTGGGCATTTCGATTTGAGAGGCAGTATGTGATAAACCTACACTACCCGAATAGAATTGTACAGTAACAAAACCACGATTTTCACTGTGACAGTACAGTAATTTTACAATAATTTGTTAGAATATAAAAAAAAACAATAAACTTTATCGTTTCTACAGTAAATATCAATGTAAAATCGACTTTTACAGTAAAGAAGCCGGTTATGGACTACATATTAAGAAGAAGAGCTGTATTAATTTCTTTCGGCAACACTGCGAACGACGAGTCGTGATTTTTTACATTTCTTATAAAAGAAATGTATAGAATTCGCTCAAACTTTCAAGATTTTTTCCGAGGCCCGGAGGGCCGAGTCTTATATACCAATCGACTCAGCTCGACGATTTGGGACAATGTCTGTGTGTGTGTGTGTGTCTGTGTGTGTGTGTATGTAACGGACAAATTCTCATTCGTGTTTCTCAGCAATGGCTGAACCGATCTTATCCAAACCAATTTTAAATGAAAGAACTAAAAAACAGTATGAACGCTATTAATTTGTTTTTGATTCTGATGTTTAGTTTCCAAGATATGAATGTTTGAATGCGCAAAAATGGCGTTTTTTGCAGTTTTTTTGAATTATCTGCCGAAATTGACAATATAGATTAACAATTTATATGTTTTTAGACAGCTTTAACGAATACCTTTCGAACAAGCTATAGATTGTTGAAATCGGACTATTATCAAAAGAGATATTTAACATTAAATGCGGACGAAAGATTTTTATCATTTCCCATAGCCAGAAATATGACCAAAAACATGTAATCTATTATTAACGACAAAACGGCTTATTTTAGGTCAATAGTATCTTCGGAGAATTTAATGGAGGCAATATGCCCTTTCTTTTGGTATTGTGCTTTTGCTGATTAATCCCCCTATGAGTGAGATATTTTCACAAATTTTTTTGGAAGTGATTATATCGAAATGATGCCTTCAGCAAATTTGTAGCTCTTACTTTTGCGAATAACTTTACTGAAGATATGAAATATCTATTTTGAATACTTTAAAAGTTATGGCTTGTTGTTTGTTGATTACTCTTTGTCGCCTATTTATTGTTCAATATAGTAATAATCCATTGAAATAAGCCAAACATAATTTCGATAAAACGAATTTTGTATTTCATTTTACTATCTACAACCGCTAGAAATAATCACCGAACACTTCCAAGTTGTCTGGAAGGAACTTGATAACTTATCAGTACAAAAATGTTCATTTGTGCGAACCTTCTGACTGTAATTTTTCCAACTTATAACCATCGGATCGATCTGAAACATATCGGAAAATGAAAAGCGAAATAAATAACTCCAAGCAACGGCGTAGCCAAGAGAAGGTTTTGGGGTTTAACACCATACAACCCCCCTCCCCCCTCCACCACACCCAAAAAAAATATTGGATTGAAGTTGAAAATTTATTGATGCAGACTGATTTAATTCAATATTACAATAACAATTATCTGATCCGTAGATTGATAACCTGTTGTTGTAAACATCATGAGGACTTTTGATAAATTGTCGGAATGGGGTCCTGATATGTAACTGATCTCTTGGTCTTGATTTCACAGTTATCTAATAGCATCAATATCAAATTTCTGCCTGAAAACATTCCAATAGAAAATTCCAGAGTTCTGTAATCAATCATAATCCTCAGATTTATTTTCAAATTGATCTCGTTTTTGTAGAGATGTACTGTAATAAGGGTCTTTATTTAATAGGAAGCGAAGTTAAAATTGATTTAATGTCTATGAAACATAGAACTGCTCACCAAAAAATGCATAAATTTCAACATTTGCTAAAAATGTTTTTGCCTTTCTCATTCACTCTAAAATTCGTCGATCTAATCCCGACCGGGAGGGCCGAGTGTCATATGCTAATCGACTCAGTTCGTCGAGATCGGAAAATGTCTGTGTGTGTATGCATGTCTGTATGTATGTGTGAGTATGTGTGTATGTGGAAAAAAAATATGACCTCTGTTAATCAGAGATGGCTGGATCGATTTGCACAAAGTTAGTCTCAAATGAAAGGTACAATCTTCCCATCGGCTGTAATTGATTTTTTTTATTGATTGGACTTCCGGATCCGGAGTTACGAGTTGAAGAGTGCAATCACACAGCAAATTCCAATATAAACTGAAATGAAAAATTTTCAAAATCAAATTTGTATTTTTGATGCCAAATGACATTATAATGCATGAAACATTGAGATTTGATGTAAACTCGAAAAAATTACGTTTGACAAAAATTGATTTTTTTGGACTTTGGTACTTTTTTGCTCTGTTACTATTTTCTGAAAAATTAATTCTGCATAATTTTAAAATTTCAAAAATTACGGTTTCGGAATTATGCCGTTTAGACATTAAGATCGATTTTCACCAAACCCCCACCAATTGTAAAATTGGTATTGTAAAAAAACGTAAGGGCGATACTTCAATGCTGATAGGTGGGACCAAAAAAGTAAACAATCGCCAAAGGGACTATATACTATATATACAATCATTTTGTAAATTTCAATAGCAAACACAAATTTTAATTTAATAATTTCAAATACTTCATGAAGTTTTGGGTTTCGATCACTGAATCATGCAATCTAGGATGTAAAAAACACAATAGTTCTTAAATAGGAAATAAAACCAAGTCTAAAAATATGCACTGTTGATTTTCTTTGAATGGTGGGTTTTTTCAAGAAAAAGCGTTGATTTCTTAATTCTCAGTCGCGTTGGAAATTTGAGTAAAGTATAAACTTTAAATCGATTAAAACAAATCGATTTTTTTTTGGTTCAGTACAATATACATAACCCCTTTAGAAAAATCAGTTTTCCCACCACAATGCATTGATTGAGGAATTTAGATATTTTATTAACAGAGCATTAGCAATAATTCGTTTGTATGTCTATTTTATGGGCCATTTTTTCGCCTTCCCATTGATTTGGTTTGAGATTTCTAGCACTGATGTTGTCCTATGCTGATTTGAGTGATTCTCTGAGTCCTGCCACTATCCCATGTAGTATGTGTTATCAAAAACATCGCGAAGCATCAAGTTTTAAATGTTCTCAAACGATATAATATCCGAAGAGAGTGATAAGAGTTATAAGAAATGTCTCATCACACTGTTAGGTGGATTAATAACGTTTTTCCTTCCGGCATTCAAGTCTGTTTTACATTTCTTACAAAAGAAATGCATAGAATTCGCTCAACTTTGAAATTTTTTCCGAGGCCCAGAGGGCCGAGTCTCATATACCAATCGACTCAGCTCGACAAATTGGGACAATGTCTGTATGTGTGTGTATGTGTATGTGAGTGTGTGGGTATGTATGTATGTTAGGGCATTGCAAAAAAAATTTTTTTTTGAATTCTCGAAGGCCCCCCCTCTCATATTATGACAAATGTAAAAATGAGATCAGATGCCAAATTTCACATCATTTGGACAATTTTAGACCCCCGCCCACTTCGCTTGAAATTTTTTGAAATTGGTACTATGGGAAAATATGGAGGAAAAATACATTAAATGCTATAACTTTTGAAAAGGAAAATCACATTAAATGCTATAACTTTTGAAGTAGCAATCAGAAAATTACAATTTATACCTCTTTTGGAAGGAAATAATCTTAGTATTTGAATGGAGATATTTTTGTTTCTAGGAAAATACGCGAAAATGGGCTACTGGGTCATTTTGGACCCAAAATCCCCTATTTTTAATGATTTTTCTGCTCCGTGATGCAAATCATACATATTTTGTAGTTTTTCTAATGTGAAAAAATCTCAGAAATTGATCGGAGCCTTTTTGATCTTTGTCCGAATACAAGAAGTTGGGGTTATATGGCCTTTTGTCATTCATATTAAACTTCATCATTTTCTCGTGATTATATCTCTATTATTCTTCACTCAATTTTCATAAACTATACCTTGTTGAACGTGGAAAATCCTTAGGATTATAACAAAAATAGATTCGTTACCGGTAAAATTCAGGATATATAGTGTCGATTTCACATTTTTATCATAAAATTGCACATATTAACTCCATTTAACAACAAAATTCTTATTTAATTTACTACTTTTAGTGTAAAATATGCTTAGAGATCACATGAGAAAAGTTTCATTCCTGAAAAAATAGGGGAAGTTGAGGTATTAGGACAAATAATGAAAAAATGAGATTTATAAAGTAAATATCAAAAAGTTTGATGTTTCTGAATTTTACCTTTAACGTTTTTATTTTTGTTTTATTCCCCAGAATTTTACACGTTCAATAAGTTACATTTTATGAAAATTGATTGAAGAATAATAGAGATATATGCATGAGAAAATGATAAAATTTAATATGAATCACAAAAGGCCCTTTAACCCCAACTTTTCGTATTAGGACTAAGGTCAAAAGGGTTCCTATCGATTTCTGAGATTTTTTCACATTATAAAAACTATAAAATATGTATGATTTGCATCACGGAGCAGAACAATCATTAAAAATATGGGATTTTGGGTCTAAAATGACCCAGTACCCCACTTTCCCGTATTTTTCTAGAAACAAAAATATCTCCATTCAAATTATTTCCTTTCAAAAGAGGTATAAATTGTAATTTTCTGATTGCTACTTCAAAAGTTATAGCATTTAATGTATTTTTCCTCCATATTTTCCCATAGTACCAATTTCAAAAAATTTCAAGCGAAGTGGGCGGGGGTCTAAAATTGTCCAAATGATGTGAAATTTGGCATCTGACCTTATTTTGACATTTGTCATAATATGAGAGGAGGAGGGGGGGCTTCGAGAATTCAAAAAAAAATTTTTTTTGCAATGCCCTAATGTATGTGCACTAATGTCATGTAATTATCTCAGCAACCGCTGAACCGATCTTAACGAAATGAAAGGTCTAACGTTGCCATTTGACTCTATTACTTATGTTTTTCGATATGTTGTTTACTTTCTGAGATATGGATGATTTTGTCAAAACACAAAGGGTTCTGAGCAAATAACTTTCGAACAAAGCAATGCAGTCGTACAATATGTACATAATTAGAAAGCCTGTAAAAATACCTTTCGAACAAGCTAATCCAAACGGCGGAGATATTGAACATTTTGTATTTTTATTCCCCGCTTAACAATTTCCACTAACTAAAAATGAGATCATTCCATACAGAGTATTGCTTTACGTGCGTTTTAGGGAAAAAACTAAACCGATTTTGAATATGGGGGTATTAAAACAAATCTGCGTGATTCAAGGAATTGGATTCCAAAAACATTTTGTGAATTTACTTAATAATTAATTAACTATATCTCAAAAATTAATACGCAAGTTTACTTCAAAGACAAAACAATGTGTAAATTCACTTCAAAGTGAACATTTGTCCAGAGTTGATGTATTTATCCGTTGGATTAAGCATTGCGTCTATTCATAACCGAACGTAGTACCTAGAAACAAGTGCGTTTTGTTCACTCCGGTGTGGTTTAGTTTTTTCGGCAGTACGAAGGCGCTTACTGTTGCAAAGGCTACAGTAAAGTACTACTAATAAACAGTCCCGCGAGTGATAATTATTACCTGTGAGTAATTATAGCACAAATTGTTATTTCAATTTGCTACCTCACGAAACAAAGGCGATTCGATTCGTAACCGAGCGCCCTTTCAGTTTACACACGCGCGTTGTTTGTTGTAACATTACTTTGAGTTAGGCGATATCGGTGAAGATGTTTATCCCAGCAAGGGCTGCAATATAAACATTATAAACGTTAAATTGTGTCAGGTAGTGCACTGAACTGCGTTACTAAACGGCTTTGTTTAGTCGAGCTATATCAGCTCTCTACTGTGTGAAGGTCACGCGAGTGACGGATAAAACAAACGAAGGATCAATTCACCTACCAGCTCGTCAGGAACCAACTGGTGAAGTGTTTCGTTTTTTACTTTTCTTATCGTTTTTTTCTTTTTTTTATTGCTTTTGGTTTTTTCATTTTGATAAGTTAAACAGTGCGGTCGAGCGTGTTGCTTCCGCAACAAAATGGAACAACCAGAAGGATCACCCTCCGAATACGAATCTTATGGGGAAGAGGAACGTGTATCTGATTCGGAGACAGATGATGTTATGGCCGATCCACTTCCCCCACATTCCCCCAATGTCTCACAGACCCCCCCCCCCCCCCCCCCGAGTCAAGGTTTACCAGGATGGATCCGCTGGTCCTTGGGTGGTATACTTTCGGCCCAAAAATAAACCGTTAAACAGCATAACTGTTGCACGGGAGCTGACAAAACGTTACTTGGCCGTAACCGAGATTAAAAAGGTTCAGTCAGATAAACTGCGCCGCGTAGTCGTTACTGACTTGAAACAGGCCAATGATATCGTTAGCAATAGCCTCTTTACGCTTGAGTATCGCGTCTACATCCCTTCTCGTGATGTGGAGATCGACGGTGTGGTAAGTGATGCGGGTCTAACTATCGATGATCTGATGAATGATGGGGTTGGCCGCTTTAAGGACCCTAACCTTCAATCAGTTAAGATTTTGGAATGCAAGCAATTGCACTCAAAGTCCATCGAAGATGGGAATTACTATCCATCAGACGTTTCGCGTAACCTTCGCCGGTTCTGCACTTCCGAGCTACGTTGAAGTGGGAGGAGCTCGTCTACCTGTACGCCTGTTTGTACCGCGGGTCATGAATTGTTCCAATTGCAAGCAGCTAGGTCATACGGCCACCTATGGTAGCAACAAGCAACGGTGCGGTAAATGTGGGGAACGCCATGCAGATGATACTTGCAGTAGGCCCGCTGAGAAGTGTGTTTACTGTGGGGAGAATCCACATGCACTTTTGACATGCCCAACGTACAAACTTCGCGCGGATAAACTGAAGCGATCCGCCAAAGATCGCTCAAGACGCTCTTACGCAGAAATGCTTAAAAGAGCTGTTCCACTTATCTCCGAAAACCCATTCGCTCTCTTGCAAACTGGCGATAACGCCTCTAACGACCCTTGCGAGGGGCATTCTTTGGCTCCGCTTGGAAACTCTAGGAAAAGACCTAATCAAAGCTCACCTGAACTTCCTCGTAAGGGTCTTAGGTTGTCCCAAACAAGGGTACAAAATAAAAATAATTCATCAACTGGAAGTGCTGGTACAAATCCGAAGATAATACCTCCTGGGTTTGGGAAATTGAGATACAACCAGGAGTTCCCAGCGCTCCCCGGGCCACCAAAAATCCCAAGTGCTCCAATTTTACAGTCAGAAACTCAACCTAAAACGGGATTCCTTAAATTTTCTGACATTGTGGACTGGATATTCACAGCTTTCAACATTACCGATCCTCTGAAAAGCTTGCTGGTTGCTATTCTACCAATGTTCTTACATTTTTAAAACAGTTGACTGAACTATGGCCCCTCCTTACAGCGATCGTATCCTTCGATGGCTAACTTATTAGACGGAATCAAGGATCTGATCACTGTTTTACAGTGAAACTGCAGAAGTATTATCCCCAAAATTGATTCATTAAAACACGTGCTAAATTACAATCATTGTGATGCATTTTCCCTATGTGAAACATGACTAACTTCTAATATAAACCTCAATTTCCACGATTTTAACATTATCCGCTTGGATCGAGAAGACTCATATGGAGGGGTACTTTTAGGCAATGTTGCAAATATTCTTCGCCGAACTAGTTCATTCGTTCATCATCGATGCGATATTCGTCGTGTCATTCACCCATGCCTCGAATAACGCTGCGCCGTTCGTCACACGGAAGCACAGAATCAGCGAAAATTAATAATACAAACAAACAAAAAATCCGAATCTGATGTCTGCTGTTCGCTGCTTGTTCGCATCGTTGTTTGTTGAATTTAGCCATTCATGCAATGTTCATCTTCACGCATCGTTCGGATCGGCACACGAATGGCTTATGTGATAATCGCCACTAGCCATTCTTCGCTAAGGATTCTTCGTTCTTCATTCCTCCTGCATTGCGACCAAGAAAAACAAATTTCTTGTTCATTGATGGAAGGGTCAGAGCTTCATGACTGAAGTGGTGCAGAAATGCTTGCTATGTTCGGAATAGGATGCTATAAACAACAATTAGTAGTACATAATGATTATTTGCTGATGTTTTTATCAGATTTGAAACGGGAAGCTGCGTACACACTAAACCAGCCAAAAACTGTTCAGTAATTTTTTTTGACGACTTGAACAGTAAAGTGATGTTTTTACGGAGCTATCAGCAAATTGGTTAAAAACATTGCGATAAAGTTTTCATTTTTTGCGATTTTCAGTAATTTTTTGAATATTTTGCTGAAACCCGCAATATTTTTCACTGAATTTATCAGCACTTCTGTTTTTTCGGCACATAAACATTATCCAGTAAAATATTGACTGATTGTTCGGCAAAATTGTTCCAACATTACCGAACCTTGTCAAAAACTTACAAAACAGGTACAGTAAATCATCTGTCAAGTCGCCATTTTCAGAGGAAACTGCTGACTGACCAGTATTTTTTGACGTTTGGAGAGAACGGATTGCGGAGAATTCGGTAACCGAATTGTTTTACTGGATTGATTACCGAACGGTTTGCTGTTCAAAACCCCAGCAAAATTTTACTGTTCACAGTAATTCAAATTCAGTGTGTAAGCAAAGCAAAACAAATCAATTACATTTGTAAATCTGCGGATGTCTCGCGGGCGAAAATCGATTCAACACAATTATGAATCTACATAGTAGACTATTGGTACATCAAATAACTTTTTTTCTAATGATGAAATCAACACTGGGTGATAGTTTCCTTGAATCTACGTTTAATGATTTTCTTAGGACCATTTGGCACAAATAGCAACCGTAAGACGAAATACTCTTATATATTATAATTTCTATATCTATAGAAGTATAATCAAGCCACAAGTTTTTGACAAATCGATGCATTCCGATTTCAACCAAACTTAGCAAATATTAAACTTTTTGCCAAAACTGAACCGGTTAGTCTTATACCCTAGTATCAATTGAGGTTTTATCGTACTTTTATAGCCACTCATAACATTTTAAATTGCACTAGTAGCGTGCTATAAAACTTCAATTGTTGCTTGTAAACATAAGTTTTTGTACCATGATAGACATTCTTTAGCTTAAATAGCAGCTAATATGGTTTTCATTTCAACAAAATCTAGCATGTTTTCAATAAAGTTGTACAACAAAGCATTACAGAAAAATGCTGAATATGTATATCTCACTTGCCATGACATCAAGAAATAAAATTTGGATATATTCTATTAAGGGGCTACACCACTGTAGAGCACGCCAAACATGTCATGAAAATCGACACAAAATTAATTAAAAAAGCTAAGCAATAAAAAATCCTACGTACGTCGCTGGAGAATTTCCAAGCGTTCAAAAATCATTTGTTCGAGTTACATTTGCGGCCAGCTCAAAAAAGTGGCTTCGAGAAAAACGCGGCTAAAGTTTTCAGTACACACGATATATATATATATATATATATATATATATATATATATATATATATATATATATATATATATATATATATATATATATATATATATATATATATATATATATATATATATATATATATATATATATATATATATATATATATATATATATATATGTATATATATATATATATATATATATATATATATATATATATATATATATATATATATATATATATATATATATATATATATATATATATATATATATATATATATATATATAAGAGGCATTGCGGTAGAATTGAAAATCGACTTTTTTTATTCTACAGTGCTGTGACACTTTAAAACCGTTTTTAGATAAATTTAGTAATTATTATTTAACATAAATGTTATATATATTTAACATAAATGTTCGTTATCTTCGAAAACTTCAAAATTTCTTTTGCGGAGAAGGGCCTAAATAATATGAGAAATGGACGTTAAAAATATCAATATTTTCCAATATCGCTCAAGTGTTCTACAAGTCATGACATACTATGAAGTTGAACGGAAATAAGCTTTGCTTGCCATAATCAGTGCTACTGGAATATTAAACAGAAATATTTTTAATGAAAAAGTGTTAATAACAGTTTCATAAATAAATTCAAAATGTCTAGCGTGAAAATGCGTTCCGCGAAATGCTGTTTTTTGAATCGACTAAGTTTGATCAGAAATGTGTTGATTATCTTGAAGCTTGAGTTACTAAATTTGATCAAGTTGTTTATTTTAAGTGGGCGAATCTTAAATGTAAGATTGATTGGAACTTGGTACTATTTCGAAAATGTACGTAAATTTAATTGCTCCGACGATAGAGTAGAAGAACATGGGGAGACTTGACTAAGTGTAAGATTCTACATTTGGCTATAACGTATTCTATTTGGTTTTTAATTTTTTTTAAATATTTTTGTGCTTGTTTTGATCCTTTAAGGTAATTATAAATGTTTGAATGAAAAATCCTTTCATCATAGAAAATATTCTGCTCGGGGCCGCCGTACACTAATTACGTAAGGCTTGATTGAAACTATTCAACCTCCCCCTCCCCCCAGATAAGAGTTCGTATGATTTTGGTGAACTCCCTCTCCCCCTACATAAGATTTTATCATGCTTTGTGTAATTAAAAATCATATTGTTAATTCATTAAATTATTCGATAGCGAAAACGATACTTATTGAATTATTGAAAGAGAACTCAGAACAAAATTTAACTACACACCAAAAAATTATAAATTTTATCATTGACGTAATTGCAAACATGACACAATTTAACAAACCGTAATTCACGAAATGACTAAACATTAAACATCACCGTGTTCCATTTAATTTTACATGAAACATATTTTCCATGCGCAATGACATAAAATTACACTTACTGTCATTCAGAACAAACGCCATATGTAAAATTACATGATTTACGAAATTCAATGTCATGTAAAATTAAAATCAAACGTAAAACTAAGTCATTTTTGATGCTCGTATATGTCACGATCAGGAGACGTAAATTTATACGATTTTTTTCTAAGTGTGTGTATAATCATCTGCAGAAATTTCATTTGCATCCTAATCTCGCCCAGAAGAAATTTCAGAATAAATTTTGAGAGATATTTAGAAACTCCGATTTGTTCCACATAATTTGCTTCGCTATATTCCACTTCCTTTGAATCTATTTCTTTGTGATGTAGAACTCAAAAGAATTTATAACCTCTTCTGGTGTGAATTTGTTCGGAGTTTCAACTAGAACGTTTATCGTACGCATAGTTCGGACATGGCTATCTTCGAATTTTCTTGAAGTAAAACACAGTTCACACTCTGGAACTATACGGCCAACAAGTTCTTTGACAATCACACGACAGAAAATTTTTCATATACCTTGCGGGTTTGAAGCGAAAGTTTGAAAAGAAGGATGTTGGCCTAACAACACGAAAGGTCTCAACACTTCTTAACTTGTAAAGCAGATTGTGACTCCAGTTCCTGATCAGAACAATGTACCACCAAGAGTCAAGAAATTTCTGTAACTGCTCCAAAACCATCGACAATTAAGCCGCCCCTTACATTGGCAACAATAAATTCCATAACTAATTTAACAATCATATTCTGTCGCTGCAAAACACTTCAATTTGAGGTCTGCGTTTCCATGACCATGATGTACAGTATGTGCTCATTTTGTTTGATATATAAAATGTTCATGGCACAAATAAGAAATAGTTTCTTTTCTTATGAGAAGAATATTTTTCTTATCGATTTCATTTTGCATGCATGTTTTAAGATATTACTTAAGAAAGGACAAACCTTCCCTCCCCCAGGTGAGAATTGGTAAGATATTTTGAAACACCCACTCCCCTCATATGTCCTTACAGAATCAGTGTATGACTCCTAATTAATAAATTTGCGTTAAATGATGTATTTTTTTATCAAACTGTGGTACCTACTGTTAATGTTAACCACATCACAAAAAAACTCACCTTAAACATCAATCTATCTTTATAGCACTAGTTAACAAAGTTAGCAGTCATGGTTGAATTCGTGAGATGTGCACATGCAATGTAATCATTATAGCTAATCCCTAGAAGGGAATGCATTAAAAAATCGAAATTCAACCATTTTATATTTTTTGTTGGTATCTAAGGATCTCGACAATATGGAGTAAAATAATTACAGCACGTTTTAATGTAGAATACATTTAAGCTTTCAATATAGGGGTCCCGTTTCAAAATATCGGCTGCGGCGCCGCGTCAAATTTTGAACGTTAATAACTTTTATCATACTTAACAGAATGATTTGATTTTTAGGCCAATTTGTTGAAAATATGTTCCTCTATGCTGTATTAAAATTTGAAGTATGTATAACATGCACTAATAACAAAAAATTGTGTTTTGAAAAATCTTTCGAAAACGACTCGGAAAAGTGAAAATTTTCAGCCCATCCCGCACAGAGCCGTCACTTTGGTAGACCAACCGAACAATAAAATAATGAAAAGTTTATATATAGGTCCACTACATGTTTGTTCCTATGATTATTCGCATTGGGTTGCTTGACGAGAGCAGTTGGTGGGGGAAAGACGGCATATTCCTTTGGTTAGGCCTTAGAAGCCAGACGGAAAGGAAAGGCTCATGCACGGCACGAGAACGAGCGAGAAAGCGATAGTAGTGCATATTAGCGCGATTATAAAAATATCTGTCGGTCGGTTTTTCTCATCATTCGTATTCGTTCAAGTTCAAGCACTAGCAAGCAGCCAGTCCACCGAAGGAAAGCAGTTGGCGATGACGACGGTCGGAAAAAGTGCCCCAGCTACTGGTGACTCATCGCAACCCGATCAGGAACTGTCGCCCTGCAAGAATTTCGCCCCAACTAAAGGGCAACAGAGAAACTAATCTGTATTCTAATAAGAGTTAAACTGGCTCACCGTGTCCGCGGGGAGTGCGTCTGAATTATGCTCCCGCAATAAAACAATAAACGGTTCTTTACAGGACCAATTAATTGTGTTCTAATAAGAGTTAAACTGAAATTTACATTTATGGTGTATAACAAATAATTTTCAGAAAGCTATATAAGAAATACGATGTGTGGAAAGAAAGAGAATTTAAATTATCCTCTCTCGCTCGTTTTCGTGCACTGCATTTCCATTCCTTTCTGCTGCTAATACCATCATAATTAAAACGAATGTGCGTATGCTCCCACCATCCCATGGCCAGTGTTGCCACAATTGCATGTCGCTATTACAATTTAAATTATTTTATTGAACTATTTGGCAGCTTCCGTTTTTTTTTATTCATTTCGTTTATTTGATAGGCACAAATGCGATAGCTTGGCGGTGCCAAATTCTTTTGTTTTTACATTTTGGATATCTTAAAACTAGGAGGTTACAATGTTGAAATATTTTTTTATATAAGAAAAAAAAGTTTACAGCTATCTTAAGACTAGAAATAAGATTCAATATACAAGAGAGGGCCAAAAGATTTTTTTATGAAAAATTTTAAAACAAGGGATTCAGTTTGATATACAAGAGGGGGAGTAATAGTATTTTACGAAATATTTTACAGTTATCTTAAAACTAACAATATAGTTCAGTACACAAAAGGTGGAACAAATATTTATGAGAAATTTCACAGATATCTTAAAACTAGGGATACTATTCTATTTACAAGATGGAGGACAAGAGTTTCAATAAAGAGTAAAAATTACAGCTATCTTAAAACTAGAAATAAAGAATACAAATTTGATTTTTTAACGAAGACCTATGCTTGGTCAAAATATTCAGAGGGGGGCTTATTTCTACATCAGTGAAGCAGCAGGTGTATCGAGGACAGGGAAGAGAAGACGTATATGGTGACAGGGAAAGAAGAGCAAAACTTGCAACTATCGCGCAAACGGGAGATCAGCGAAACAAATTTGCGCCTCAGTCTAGTAAGTCGTCGAGTACCGGGTTGGCAGATGGTATTCTTCGGACCCGCGGGGAATCCTTCAAAAGTCATCGGAAACCAAGTCGCTCTCGCTTCAGTTTCCTTCTATGCAGGCGTAGTGGTAAAGGCGACGGCGGTTACATAGTGGCACTCTGCAGCTGATCGGTTCCACAAAGCAAGAGGAAATTTCTAAAAACAAGAAATAAAGAGAGGGGCTAAATTGGGATATTTATCGTTTTAATGAAATTATAAATAAGGGACATATAGGGGAGATCGCGATTTGCTAGCATATCTCGGACTGGGACATTGGGTGGTCTACCTCGGGCCCGAAGGGAATCCTTTAACAGAGACCTGGCGTCACAATACTCGGCACAAACCCAGACAACGTGGTCTATGTCGTGATAACCCTCGTCACAAGCGCACAGACTACTCTCCGCAAGCCCAACACGCCGCAAATGTTCATGCAACGTGTAGTGGTTAGACATGAGCCGGGACATTACACGAATGAAGGCCCGACCCACATCCATCCCCCTGAACCATGGCTTCGTTGATACCTTCGGGATAATGGAATGTAGCCATCGTCCAAGTTCACCATTGCTCCATGAGGTTTGCCAACTGTTGAGTGTCCTCTGACGACAAATACTAAAAAAATCGTTGAAGCAGATTGGTCTTTCGTATATGTCACCATTTAATGCGCCCACCTTTGCCAATGAGTCGGCCTTTTCATTGCCCGGGATAGAGCAATGAGAGGGGACCCAAACAAAGGTAATCTGGTAAGATTTTTCAGATAACGTGTACAAGGATTCCCGTATCTTCCCCATAAAATACGGGAATTGCTTTTTGGGCTTCATCGCACGAAGAGCCTCGATAGAGCTGAGGCTGTCCGAGATGATGAAGTAGTGATCTGTGGGCAGAGTGTCGATGATCCCAAGGGTGTACTGAATAGCAGCTAATTCTGCGACGTAAACTGAAGCGGGATCATTGAGCTTGAATGAAGAGGTGATAGTATTATTGAAGATTCCGAAGCCAGTGGACCCATCGAGATTCGATCCGTCAGTGTAGAACATTTTGTCACAGTCGACTTCTTGGAATTTATTATTAAATATATTGGGGATCACTTGTGGGAGTATGTGATCCGGTATTCCACGAATCTCTTCCTTCATGGATGTGTCGAAGAATACAGTAGAATCAGAAGTATCTAGAAAACGGATATGGTTGGGATTATACGAAGAAGGATTGATGCTCTGTGCCATGTAGTCGAAGTACAAGGACATAAAACGGGTTTGAGAATTAAGCTCGACGAGTCTTTCGAAGTTTTCAATCACCAACGGGTTCAAGCTATCGCATCGAATGAGCAATTGATATGAGAGTTCCCAAAATCGATTTTTCAACGGGAGAACGCCCGACAGCACTTCGAGACTCATCGTATGGGTCGACTGCATGCACCCTAAGGCGATATGCAAACAACGATACTGAATTCTTTCGAGTTTGATGAAATGTATGTTCGCGGCGGAGCGAAAGCAGAAGCATCCGTATTCCAGTACCGACAGTATCGTTGTTTGATACAACCTAATTAAGTCTCCTGGGTGGGCACCCCACCATATTCCAGTTATTGTCCGGAGAAAATTGATCCTTTGTTGGCATTTTTGTTTCAGATACCTAATGTGACATCCCCAGGTACCTTTAGAGTCGAACCAGACCCCGAGATATTTAAATGTGAAGACCTGATTGATCGTTACACCCATGAGTAGAACCTAGAGTTGCGCCGGCTCACGCTTCCTAGAAAAGACGACCAGTTCAGTTTTCTCCGTGGAGAACTCGATACCCAGCTGAAGAGCCCAAGCAGACAAATTGTCCAAAGTATCTTGTAATGGTCCTTGCAAGTCGGCAGCTTTGGGCTCTGTAACAGAGACCACCCCGTCGTCTGCAAGTTGCCTTAGCGTGCATGAATTTGCAAGACATTCGTCAATGTCATTCACGTAAAAATTGTAGAGCAGGGGACTTAGACATGAGCCCTGGGGAAGACATACATATGCTTCTCAGACAACAGGTTTAGCAAAAAGTTATTTAAAATCGGCGAAAGACCATGCTGATGCAGCTTCTCTAAAAGAACATTGATAGAAACTGAGTCAAAAGCCCCCTTAATATCCAGGAAAACTGATGCCATCTGCTCTTTACTAGCATAGGCCATTTGAATTTCTGTTGAGAGCAACGCAAGGCAATCGTTCGTCCCTTTGCCTTTGCGGAAGCCAAATTGTGTATCTGACAGTAAGCCATTTGCTTCGACCTAATTGTCGAGGCGAAACAAGATCATTTTCTCGAACAACTTCCGGATACAGGAAAGCATTGCAATCGGTCGGTACGAGTTGTGGTCGGAGGCTGGTTTTCCCGGTTTTGCGATGGCAATGACCTTCACTTGCCTCCAGTCATGAGGAACAATGTTACCCTCAAGGAACTTGTTAAATAAATTCAGCAAACGCCTTTTAGCAGAATCAGGCAGATTCTTCAACAAGTTGAATTTGATTCTGTCTAACCCCGGGGCGTTATTGTTGCACGATAAGAAGGCAAGTGAGAACTCCACCACCGAAAACGGTGTTTCGTTCGCGGTATCGTGAGGGCGTGGTATGTTTTCTGTACCGGGACAGAGTCCGGACAGATCTTCTTGGCGAAGGCGAATATCCAGCGGTTTGAATATTCCACGTTCTCGTTGATACTGTTTCGGTTACGCATACGTCGAGCCGTACCCCAAAGAGTGCTCATCGCTGTTTCTCTCGTTAACCCGTCGACGAACCGGCGCCAATAACTGCGTTTCTTGGCTTTCATCAAACACTTCATTCGCTTTTCTAGCGACGCATATTGTCGATAGCTATCAGGCAACCCGTCATCCCGGAAGGCTTTATATGCAGTGGACTTTTCCGCGTACAGTTCTGAGCACTCTTTGTCCCACCAAGGGGTGGGAGATCGTCCGTGGGTGTTCGCGCCCGGTACTGGTTTAGTCTGAGCTTGATTCGCACTGTCGAGAATCAAGCCAGCCAAAAACCTGTACTCTTCCTCCGGAGGAAGTTCTTACGTGACGAATGAAATTTTTTTAAAGTCACGTAAATAAAAAAAAACGAAAACGAAACGGAGGAAGTTCTTGAATGGATTCGATTTTAGCGGATATCGCGGTCGCGTAACTCTTCCAATCAATGTTCCGTGTGAGGTCATATGAGACATTGATTGTTTCTGATGGTCTTGAACCGTTGGCAATTGAAATTACGATAGGCAAATGGTCGCTACCGTGGGGATCAGGGATCACCTTCCACGTGCAATCTAACTGTAGCGAAGTCGAGCATAGAGATAAATCCAACGCGCTTGCGCGTGTTGGTGGTGTAGGAATCCGTGTCATTTCTCCCGTGTTTAAGAAGGTCATGTTGAAATTGTCGCAAAGATCTTGGATTAATGTTGATCTGTTATCATCGTGAAGACCACCCCATACCGTACCGTGCGAGTTAAAGTCTCCTAGAACTAGCCGCGGTGCCGGTAGGAATTCCGTGATATTACAAAGCGTTCGGTTCCCTACCGACGCTCTAGGGGGAATGTAAATGGAAGCAATGCCAAGGTATTTGCTTTTGATCCTTATTTCACAAGCGACAACTTCAATGCCTGGTGTCGAAGGGAGGTTAATTCGGTTGAAAGAATAGCACTTTTTAATCCCCAAAAGTACTCCTCCATAGGGGTTTTCTCGATCCAGACGAATTATATTAAAGTCGTGGAAGTTGAGATTTGTATCGGAAGTTAACCAAGTTTCACATATTGCGAAAACATCACATTTTAAACTATTTAGTAAAAATTTAAAGGAATCGATTTTCGGGAGGATACTTCTGCTGTTCCACTGTAGAACAGTGATCGAATCAGTGACCTCGTTCGATGACTTAGCCATCGAAGGATACGATCGCTGCAAGGAGGGGCCATTTAGTAGTCAACTGCTTCAAAAATGTTTGCACTATAGGGAGAAAACGTATCAGAAGGCTTTTAAGAGGATCAGTAACATTGAAAGCTGTGAAAATTAAGTCCACGATGTCAGAAAATTTCATTATTCCATTACTGGACTGAGTGTCTGTTTGAAAAAGAGGGACACTTGGGGTTTCTGGTGTCCCTGGAAGTGGTGGGTACTCCTTGTTTGAATTCTTTATCTCCAGCGAGCGTGTGCAATTTCTTGCAGTCTAATATTTTCACCGGCTTTAGTAGGGGGTTTTTAAAACAGCCAGCCCCATACTTCAGCACGTCCTCGCATGTCAAACTCGCCTCGGTTATGACCACGTCGACCTCTACATCTACACACGGTACATACACCCTATAATGCTGCGTAAAGCGGGTACAGGAAGCAATCCCGTTTGCCTGTGCGAGGTCGCTAACAACAATTTTTAATTTATTCGCGCGAACCCTTGTAATCTGGGTCACGGCCGAGTAATGCTCTGTCAGATCACGTGATATTTTCAAAATATCAAATGATTTATTGGTGGTCCGGAAGTAAACCACAAATGGCCCAGTCGAGTTCTCTTTAGGCGAGGGGGTTTGGTAGGAGGCTTATCAGGGGATGTTTCATCATCCATATTATCATCGGTGGGCTGACCGTCGAGGGACATTTTAGCGCGAGATCAGCACTTCGCGCAAAGAACGATAAAAAGAGCAGTAACGGAATGTATCAAGGGCAAAACAGAAAATAATAGTAGAAGGGAAACAAGTACTTATCTTTTCGATGCCGATGACCTTCGCTGGGACTGGCTGACAATACCAGCACAACACACTTTGTTTTCGAAACAAAGGCCTAGCAATCACAACTGGCTTTGACACTGCACTGAGCACTGGACACAATAAAAACTGAGCCGGGGAAGGCAACTGCAAAAGCACTAGCACACGTCTTATCCGAGCGCAAGTCGAACAACAAATGGCAGCTTCCGTTGATTAACTGCATAAATCGATTTGTTTGTGCAGCTCCTTGCTAGTAGCAAACTAAATATCCTTTATCAGCGCTAACAAATAACACAAAAAAATTTAAATTTGTGAAAATCTTTTCCTTCCTTTTTTTCAAATCTGCAACATTCTTTGAAAATATTGTTGGAATGTTGTTATTGAAAAACTGAACATGCAAGTTTGCTAGCACTGGCCACTAGATTGAAGGCGATGGAAAGACAGAATATTCGTTTTGGTTATGCTAGAATTGGTAGCCGAACGGAAAGGAAAGGCACAGGAATGGCACGAAAACGAGCGATAGTAGTGCTTTCTCGTGTGTTAATATATGAATATTGGTCGGTCGGTTTTTCGCATCATTCGTATTCGTTCAAGCACTAGCAAGCAGCCAGTCCACCGAAGGAAAGCAGTTGGCGATGACGACGGTCGGAAAAAGTGCCCCAGCTACTGGTGACTCATCGCAACCCGATCAGGAACTGTCGCCCTGCAAGAATTTCGCCCCAACTAAAGGGCAACAGAGAAACTAATCTGTATTCTAATAAGAGTTAAACTGGCTCACCGTGTCCGCGGGGAGTGCGTCTGAATTATGCTCCCGCAATAAAACAATAAACGGTTCTTTACAGGACCAATTAATTGTGTTCTAATAAGAGTTAAACTGAAATTTACATTTTATGGTGTATAACAAATAATTTTCAGAAAGCTATATAAGAAATACGATGTGTGGAAAGAAAGAGAATTTAAATTATCCTCTCTCGCTCGTTTTCGTGCACTGCATTTCCATTCCTTTCTGCTGCTAATACCATCATAACTAAAACGAATGTGCGTATTCTTCCACCATCCCATGGCCAGTGTTGCCACAATTGCATGTCGCTATTACAATTTGAATTATTTTATTGAACTATTTGGCAGCTTCCGTTGATTAACTGCATAAATCGATTTGTTTGTGCAGCTCCTTGCTAGTAGCAAACTAAATATCCTTTATCAGCGCTAACAAATAACACAAAAGAATTAAAATTTGTGAAAATCTTTTCCTTCCTTCTTTTCAAATCTGCAACATTCTTTGAAAATATTGTTGGAATGTTGTTATTGAAAAACTGAACATGCAAGTTTGCTAGCACTGGCCACTAGATTGAAGGCGGTGGAAAGACAGAATATTCGTTTTGGTTATGCTACCAATTCTAAGCCGAACGTTTTGTGTCAGCTCAATCTCCGGTTGGAATATATTCAATGACTGTCACCAGGCATCATTCCATCCAATGATGCACAGGCGTGGCGTACATACAATGATCAGCACACATCGCAGAAAAAGCAGAACGCTTTTCGAAGTTCAATACGCGGATTGCAGGTGTGCGCATGCGAAGGGGTGGTTGAGTGCGAAAGATCCCGCGCTCTTGCTCTTTAAATTAGGCGTGGCGGGCTCAGATAAATTCATCATTTGGTTAATTTTCTTTTGGTAAGCGGTAGTACGATTGACGATAACGATTTTAATAGCATTGGTTGTTGTGTTGTGTGAAGGAGATGATGTTGGCTTATTGCATACTGATACAATATGTTTATGCCGTTGATTTGATACTCGGGGCAAACTGGAACAACTTTTTACATATCATCTTTGTATATGCTGCTATAAACACAGTTTAATTGTATAACTGCTGCATGTATCACGAGATTTGTACATCCACATTAAGACCGGTTTATTTTATGTTTTTGTATATGATTTGATTTATTTCGTAGTTCAACTAGTGAAATGTTGCATTAAAAGTAATGTCCTGGCACCAGCGATAACAGATTTACAGACATGTCGGAATTTTACAGACTTTTGATAGCCTCCCACAGACGTAGTTAGAAATCTACAGACTTTTAAAAGAGTAATAGTGTTTAGCAAAATTTTACTAGAATAACTGTATTCGACTACGAGTGATTCCTTCATTAGTAGTATTCTAATTTCAAACTATTTTTAAATTAATATTCTAGTTTGCATCAACTAGGATTTACACAACCATCTAAAGACATTTCCAGATATTTTAATTATTCTTCTACAGAAATTTCATAAAAAACATGTGGCATCGCTGCCTGGCACTACATTCGTTGTTGGTTATAATCATACGTGGCAATTTCAGGGTTAATGGTTATTGCGAAAACTCCACGCTAAGAAACCTGCTTGGTGAAGGTTTAAACATATTATGTATAAGGCATTCGCCTTAACTCTCTAATGCTGACATTTCACACGCAAATGCCCTTCTGCTGGCTCTTAACTGTAGAGTACACGGTAAAAAATCCTCACGTTGATGGAAAGTGATTTGCAGTTGATTTCGCACTACTTGCTCAACATTTCAATGCAATGTGTCAATCTGTTGGAATGGATCATTTAAAAGCACTACGAAATCAACAACAAATCACTTTCATTTGAAATGTGTTGTACATTGCTTCTAATAGATCTTGCATTTAACTATATATGTACTCCTTACGGTATATCCCATTATGGATTACCTGAGAACAAATAATTACATAAATAATTAACTACAAGTAAAATATATAATACTCACGTTCTACATTACTTTAGAAATGCAAATTTTCCATTTTTGCCTCTATTTCCGAGCATACGTTTTAGTCGATTAAAGACTTTAGTGTTTTGACACTTTTTACACTTGTAATTAAAGATGGAACCACTCAAATTCAATAGATTAGTACAGAGGTGCGAATTCAACGGATATTCATTTCAATTTAAAGATCATTTCTATTAAATAGCTTTCAAAGACCAGGTCATTCTGATACGAGTTATAAATCCTTAGAAAATCAATGCTAAATCACTTCAATTGTTAGTGATACATGATAAACTGATTCAAGTGCAACATCATTGGAATTAGACGTGACAATTTTTTACCGTGTAAGTACAATTAACAGTAAGTCCAAAAACTATTTGTTATCCGATAGGGCCCTTGATTTACTTTATTTGTACATGCCATACTTTAAAGTGGCCTTTTAAAAATATTCAGCAAGACGAATGAATTTTGATCCCACTATATATATGTGTAATGAAATATTCAATAATCAGGGCCGGTGGGTAATGAGAGTAGTAAAGGTAGTACTATCAACTTTAAAATAATCGAGTTGGTAATTACCCACTCGAAACTATGGAACAAACCCAACATTTGAATTTTGCCATGTATGTGTCTCGGGTGCACGTTTAAAATTTTCGAGATATGACCAAGATTCCATTTGCACAAACGCGTCGCGAGTGATTTATGTGAATGTAATGCAAGCGTATGTAGAGGTAGATGGGGTAAAATACACCCCTAAGAAAATATAATCATAACTTAGCTATAGACCATCAATTGGGAGAATTTAATTAATGATATCATTTAGCCAACATTTTACTCTGAAATCACAATCGCTTTGCAAAATATTTAGCGACATGAAAAATATAAATTTTTCAAAATCATTTTAAATTGCTCTTTGAAAAATGGGCAGGGCAAAACGCATCTGTGCAGGGGTAAAATGTACCACAACAGCGGGGCACAATTCATCATAACAAATATCGAAATAGCTGGCTTTTAATGCAGAAGATAGCAAAAATTGCAGCATTCGAATTAACAGCCTAAGTGTATTCTACTTCACTTCGGTTATGTCTCTGACATTACCTACACAGCAAAAAGAATTGTAATGATGGTCGATGCGATGTTCACCGATGCACATGGAATTTAGACGTAATGGTAAATCAAATACAATATTGTGCTGTTTTAGATACAATTATACACCAATCACCTAGTATCACATAGAAACTATGTGACTAGGTTTTTACGTCATTTCCACTGAATATTGCTTTCGGATCGATATTGTATTGCAATGAAAATGATGTACGAAATTGTTGCATTGAAAATTGTGTAATATTAATCTCCTGGAAGAATATCTCTGTTCAGAGTGTGATATTGTTCATTGACATATTTGTATTATCACACGATTTGGTGTAATATTATATTCATAAATACGCACATCACTGTTTACATCAACTTTACTGTGATATCACACGCACTAACGCTATATTAAACAGTACAAAATTATTTTCAGTGTATGAATGACAACTCTTCGCCGCCTGCCACATCTCGTTCATCAAAGACTTTTCCTGCGTGTGATGTGTGATAATTTTGGTATACAGATTCTCTACTCGTGCTAGTCCGTCTTTAGCAGGAAAAGTTTGCTCATCCCCTCCAAGTCTTCAAGATTAGGAAGTGCGCAATTCCATAAGGTGTTCCCGAGGCCAGATCATCGAAAAATTTTGTCGGCATAGCTGCATGTATTACCATAAAGACAGTTTGTTTACTGGACTACTTATAGCTCGGCTGTGGTATGGAGGTTAATGAACGATCGATCATCAAATCAACCGAATTAGGAAGGATCAGCTGGATTATCGGAATGACCATGAAGAGGCCGGGAAATTAGTACAGCTTTAATTTGATAAGAAGAACAGACCAAACTTTATCATGGTAAGTGAAATCATTTGCATAATTTTAAACATTTGACACCCTTTACATCTACCGTCCGCATATTTTCCATAATTGTCAGAGAATTTGTCCCCTGGTATTCTTCATCGTGATAACAAACTGTGTAATGCTGCGACAAATGAATCGTTCGATAGATTTTAGACCTTTATACTATTTGTCACCATACACACGAAGACACTATCTTTTGACAGCAGCTGTTTTCGTCCAACTTGCTGTAAGAGAATATGTCCAGCATAATCAAGACCAACCTTTTGAAATACTGGCACTGGCACATAGATTCGCCATTAACTCACGTACTTTTGTAGGTTTGATCTTGAAGGTCGTTTTCTCGAATAACTTCCGGATTCAGGAGAACATTGCAATCGATCGATACTAATCGTGATCGGAGCCTGGTTTTCCTGGCTTTTGAATGACGATGTCATTTAGTTGTCTCTAATCGTGAGGGACAATGTTACCCTCAAGAAACCTAGTAAATGAATTCAACGAGTATCTTTTAACAGATTCTGGCAGATTCTTCACCAAATTGAATTTATTCCTGTCGGGCCCTGAAATTTTATTGTTACATGATACGAGAGCAAGTGAAAACCACCATCGAAAATAGTGTTTCGCTCGCATTATCGTGAGGGTACGTGGCGCGGTCAGTTTTCTGTGCCGGGTGGAAAATGGACAAACCTTTTTGGCGAATTCGAATATCCAACAGTTTCAATATTACACACTAATTAGTATTGCTTCAGTTTCGCATCGGGCTTTGCCCCAAAGAATGCTCATCGATGTTTCTATCGTTGATCCGCCAACGAACCAGCGTAGGTAATTGTTTCCTGGTCTTCATCAAAATAGATTATAACTATTAGAGGGAGGAAAGCGCCACTGTCTCCATGTATTCACGGACTGAAACATGGGGTATCGCTCTAGCATATCGAATACCATTACTTTGACTTTAACAGTGGCATGCGACCTCTAGTTGTTATAATCTTTTCTTTCATCAAATTCTTTATTTGCGTTTCTAACGTTGCGTACTATTGGTAGCTAGCGAGTAAACCGTCGTCCTGCAAGGTCTTACACGAGGTGACCTTCTTTACGTATAGGTCTGAGCACTCTTTGTTCCATCACTTACAATCCAATTTTTCAATTTCTCCGAAAACATTTCTCGCACTCTTAGCGCAAAATAATCAACACGTTCTTTTGCAAATTAATTAATTCTTATTAAAATGGAGGAAACATTTCGCGGATCTAGAACACTAATGACAGATCAAAATCGCTTTGACAACCCCTGGTAACTCGACAAGTTCCTAAGCTAATATAACACCTATTTCACAGTGAATTCTTGACCGATTCCTACAAACTTGATATTATATGATAGAATCAATACTCCCATTATCTGCTATTCAATTTCTTTGAGTTCTGACTTTTGGTTATGAAGTTACATGTTGGTTATTGCGGTCACTTAGGAATTTCTCATATAAACCGGTACAATCATTATACCTCAGAGGCTTAAAATCGATTGAAATAGACATCAAATTACTTAGATTCACAGGTCTAGATTACTGATAACCAATCTAAGATTCCACCGAAAGTCCCGGGTTCCAGGCATATACCAGAACCAAAGTCACATTGGTTCTTCATTGATGACCGAATCAATTTTTACTAACCTAGTCATAAATGGAAAGTTTAATATACGGTTGGGCATTTTACCCCCCATTGAGCACCCTCCCTTCCCTTTCCACCCCCCCATGTTAACACAAAGATTCAAGAACTCATACTAATTAAGTTAAATGAATATTATTTGTTGCAAGTGTGTCAGCGACGACATGCCTATCACGTTAGTAGCAGTCGTGGTAGACATTAGTAATGTCATCACTAAGCTGAATCTGAACTACAGAATCACGTTTCCTGGGAAACATTCACCTTGTTGCCTCGCGAAGAGCAGTCTTCAGCAGGTGCCTATCTTAATGAACTACTAAACAAATTAAGTCCGCCCGATGTAAACCGCTTCGGTTTTCTCACCAAGCGTACTGGTCTTGAAGCTCCCATTCATTGCTTCACTTTCCATGTACTGTATGACTGTTGCAGTACTGTATATAAATTTACTACGGGTTTATTTCGTAGTAATGGCGAATAGATATTTTATATCATTAAAATATTTTAAAATCATGTAGTATCAGAATGGCAAAATTAAATATTAAACTAATTAAATGGGTTACATCATTGTAGAATTTAAAAAAAATCGATTTTTTATTTGCCTACTCGAGTGTTTTCAAATTTATATACTAAAAACCGATTTAATCCACCTATCAGTGAGATGAGACATTTCTTACACATTTCACTATTGGATTAGTTTGCAGAACTCACGAGAAGTAGGCACCCAACTAGAGGTGGGATGAAAACAGTTTCAAGTCTTGCACGAATAAAATCTCGAATAAGCTGAATAAATTATAGAAATCAACAAAACGACCGAAATAAATAAGTAAAGCAAAAAATGAAATAATAGGTTTTTAAATTCATAAAATGAGTAGAAAAATTAATGTAAATCAAAATTATCAAATACACGAATCAAATTAGATTAGGTTATTAAATAAAAATTAAGATTATATTTAGAAATAGTTATAAGATTAAGATTAATTGACTCATACTAACAAATTGAATGAAATAAAACGAATGACTGAACATGAAATGCATAAAATTAAAGATATGAATCAAATGAATCAAACGAATCAAATGAATCAAACGAATTAAATGAATCAAATGAATCAAATGAATCAAATGAATCAAACGAATCAAATGAATGAAATGAATCAAATGAGTCAAATGAATCAAATGAATCAAATGAATCAAATGAATCAAATGAATCAAATGAATCACATGAATCAAATGAATCAAATGAATCATACGAATCAAATGAATCAAATGAATCAAATAATTCAAATGAATCAAATGAAACAAATGAACTAAATGAAACAAATGAACTAAATGAATCAAATGAATCAGGAATCACGAATCAAATGAATCAAATGATTCAAATGAATCAAATGAATCAAATGAATCATATGAATCAAATGAATCAAACGAATCAAATGAATCAGATGAATCAAATGAATCAAATGAATCAAATAAATCAAATGAATCAAATGAATCAAATTATTCAAATGAATCAAATGAAACAAATGAACTAAATGAAACAAATGAGCTAAATGAATCAGGAATCACACGAATCAAATAATTGAAATGATTCAAATGAATCAAATGAATCAAATGAATCAAATGAATCAAATGAATCAAATGAATCAAATGAATCAAATGAATCAAATGAATCAAATGAATCAAATGAATCAAATGAATCAAATGAATCAAATGAATCACATGAATCACATGAATCACATGAATCAAATGAATCAAATGAATTAAATGAATCAAATTGATTTAATTCATCCAGTGAATACAATGAAATGGATCAAATGAATAAAAAGAATCGATGAACAAAATGAATTAGGTAAAAAATAAATGAAATGCATAAATAAAACAAACGAATCAAATAAACAAAATGAACTGAAGTGATAAAATGAATAAAAAGAAAAAAAAATGTGCAGAATAAAATTCATTGATTAAAATGAAAAATTAATCAATGGTAAAAGGTTATAAATTAATATAAAGAAATAAATTGAATCAAATAAATTATTGGGATGAAATGATTAAAACTGAAAAAGTAGTCAGATTATTAAAATGAAGAAACTGAACAAAATGAATAAACTAGAAAAAATGAATAAAATGCATACAAAAAACAAAGAATAAAATAAGTTAAATGAATGATATGAGTAAAATGCACAAAAAGAATAAACTGATCAGAGTGATTCCAAAGAATGAAACGAATAAAATAAGCAAAATGAACGCAGATGAACAAAACGAATAAAAAGATGCTGAATGAAATAATTAATTAAAAAGAAATGGTCATATATTTGAAGCTAAAGACATTTTTGAATGAAGAAAATGAATATACCGGATTCTACGAATTGGAGAACCATTGCATCAGAAAGTTTTGAAATGTTTTTGAAAATCCCATCTTCTGAGAAAAGTCTAATAAATATGCAATGGATTTTCTAGGGCTTCCATTTTTTTTGGTTTTATTCTTTTTGTTTTCATGCTTCTTTACTTGACGGCGTCGTTTTAAGATTATCTGGTGTTTCTACTTTATTGTTGGACCTTAATTAGTTATCAGGAACCTGGAACGTTCAATTTGCTTTGGAATTCGAAGTTTTTGGTTTTTGGTCGCATATTCCCGAAAAAAAGATTTTTGTACAGAATAGAATTTACTGGTCCAGTATTTTAACGCGCAATTGAATATAGTAAAGTGGGACAAGGTCACATGTGCTTTCAAGCCGCTTGAACAGAGAACGACAGGGAGAATGCGATTCGTGAATGAGACAGGTAGATATTTCAAAGTTTTTATTTGCATTGAAGTAAATAGTGTGAAATGTCTGGCTATGTCGATAGCATAAAAGCCGTGCATTCAGTTAATTGCAATGCAGTCTCTTCCCATTCATCCTTATAGCTTTCATATTGTTTCGTTCGGAATTCTCGTGCAGGCAATATGTCAATAAATAAGTCCTATACAGACCAATACTGTGAAAAAGAAATGGCTCAAACTACTCAGTATATCCAGATATGGACGACGATAAGTTAGAAGACACATCGTAGTTGCATCCCCCATCGAGAGTGGGTACTTTGGAAAACTTCTTTTCCTGGATCTAATTTGTGGATATTTTTGGTCTTTGATCCGTTATTTTCATGAAAGTTCGTACCAATACAACGAATGTGCAGCTGATACAACTCATGGTTCATTCGCCTGCGCCACGTTTCATCTTCCATCTGCACGCCACCATAGATGGTACGCAACACCTTTCGTTCGAAAACTCCAAGGGCGCGTTGATCCTCCACGAGCATAGTCCAGGTCTCGTGGCCGTAGAGGACCACCGATCTAATCAGCGTCTTGTAGATAATCAACTTCGTGCGGCGGCGAATTTTGTTCGACCGGAGCGTCCTCCGGAGTCCAAAGTAGGCACGATTTCCCGCCAAGATCCGTCTCTAAATTTCTCTGTTGTTATCATTGTCGTCGGTTACCAGTGAGCCCAAATACATGAATTCGTCGACCATCTCGATTTCGTCACCGTCAATCCGAACTCGGGTGGAAGGTTCACATTGTCGTCTCTAGAACCTCTTCCTCTCATGTATTTTGTCTTCGAAACGTTGATGGCAAGTCCAATCCTGCTGGCTTCTGCTTTCAGTCTTTGAGCATATATTTCATTCAAAATTCAATAGAGATACGAATAGTTTAAATATCGCACGTGAAATGTCTCTTTTGAAAATTTTCATCGTCAAACTCATATTATCCAGTTAAGCCAAATATTTTTCTGATATAGCCATGAATTTCCCTAATTATAGCGTAGATACAGGCTTTGAATACAATTGAATTAAAATTGAGTTGATGTAGCAGACAAAAAATAGTTTTGTTTTCTCAAACCTTCGCAATTACAATTAACAAATATTTCAGATTGACAGAAGATCTTATCACGCAACTTGGAAATGGATACAGAAATAGCTAGATAGATGCGATAGAAGAGAAACAGAGAGAGAGAGAGAGAGAGATGGGGGGCGTGTGAGGAATGGCAAATGATGGTTAATGCAGTGATATTATTTTTATAGGTATATTATTATGATATATTGATTTCTTACATTCTTATCATAAATAATGTAAGTAGTAATTTTTGCGCCATAACCAGTATAACCTAAATCTTGCAAAAGAGCTAAATTTTCGCTAGATTTTTGGGCTTCAAACATACAGCTTTCGGTGACGCCACGAGTATAATTATATGAGAAATCTTTTATCTCACGACTAGGTGAATTACTTTTTGATCTGTGTATTGATATACCATCCAACATTTACCTCATGATTGAACGCAATGCCTAATCCAAGGGACAAATACTAGAACTCACTGTTTCTTTATCAACAAATAATTTTGTCTTTGAAGTGAACTTATATATTGATTTTTGAGAAATAGTTAACTTGTTATAAAGGTAATTCCACAGAGAACAGACGTCCATCTTCAGCATTCAACTTGTGTAAAATCTCTAACGGTTTCGAAGAAAGTTTGGATATCTAAACCAGGTGCGCTACTGTCGCCATGTTTTTTTGTGGCTGAGTGCGACAGAATTGACAGCGGTTATTCCTCTACCCAGTCAAACTAGTCCGGAGCCGATTCGGAATTCCAGCATGACTTCCAGCTCAAATGCGTCAACCGATAGAACCGGAATCGGTTGTTTTCTTTGAGCTAGATTCCATGCTGAATCCATCCAGAATTTCGAACCGGTTCCGGAATCGATTTGACGGATAGTTAGGATAGGTTGGTGTGGCGGCGCTAGTGTTTTTCGTATATTAATTCAAATGTTTACACACGTTTTTTAAATATTTTTGTTCGATCATGGATGTCTGTTCTCTGTTGTAATTCACAAAATGTTCTCAACATAGAATTCCTTGAATCACGTAGATGTGTTTTCATACCCCAATATTTAAAATCGGTTTAGTTTTGCCCCTAAAACACCAGTAAAGCAATACTCTGTATGAAACAATCTCATTTTTAGTTAGTGGAAATTGGTAAGCGAGGAATAAAAATACAAAATGTTTAATATCTTCGCCGCTTGCGCAATCTATAGCTTGTTGGAAAGGTATTTTTACAAGCTTTCTATTTATGTGCAGTTTGTGAGCAATATTACATTGTTCAAAAGTTATTTGCAAAAATCCTGCCGTGTGTTGACAAAATCCATATCTCAGAAAGTAAACAACATATCGAAAATCAGAAATAATAGTGTCAAATGGCAACGTTAGGCCTTTCATTTGAAACTAGTTTCATTAAGATCGGTTCAGCCATTGCTGAGATAATTACATGACATTTTGTACATACATACATACATACACACACAAACATACAGACATTGTCTCATTTTGTCGAGCTATGTCGATTGGTATATGAAACTCGGCCCTCCGGGCCTCGGAGAAAGTTTTCAAAGTTTGAGCGAATCCTATACATTTCTTTTGTAAGAAATGTAAAAACGAAAAGCAACAAGAATATTTATATACTCAAATTTTCAATTGCGAAGTAAGACGCGATTAAACCTAGTTCACCTCAGAAAATCTGATCGACATCGGACAGACCGATATATCGTTAATAGTAACAACAATAATTTATATCATTTCCTTTATTTTCAGTATGAGACGTCGACTTCAGCGCATGAGCGTAAATCAATCACACAACCGCGCCATTGAATGGACGTATAATCACAGAGAACAGACGTCCAACTCCAGTTTTGAAGTTGTATAAAATCGAAGACATTTTCGAATGTAGTTGATATATCATCACCAGGTGTGTTAGTATCGTCATTTCGTTTGGTAGCCGAGTTCGACTGGATTTACAGGTTTACATGGAACTTTCAAAATGGCCGACATTATTACACCTCCACCCAGCAAACCATTCCGGAACCGATTGAGTCGGAATCGGTTGGAATTTGTGAAATGGCCTCCAAAGTAGTTAAATTTTTCTTTCAAGCACAAATGTTTTATTTAGTAACAAGTTATAGGTTCGAACATACCAAATTTATTAAAATATAGTTTGCTTTAATGTAAAATTTAGCTGACTACCAAAGCTTTCATATCACATCTCTTTTCATACTTTTTGTAGCGACTCACTCTATCTTACTCAGGTGCACAGTTACCGCCGGATAAAATATTGGCCCCAGAAACGCTTGATATAATCTGTAGCTTTTTCAAATCTTAATATGATTGGACTAAAAAAGTGGAGTTCTTTATTAGTATGTTGTTATTATGCGTGCCAAATTTAATAGGTTAGATCATGTATGGATAAACCAAAAACGGTTTCAAGGGCGCGTATAATGACAACTCGAATGACAACCTATTGAAGGATTAAGCTGCAAATTTTTTTTCCAAAAATAATAAGATTTCACAAAATTACAGACGATTTAATCATGTGTTTTGTGAGCAATATTTTACTTTGCGTTTAAAGTGCACCTGAGTATATATTCTTCCCTTTTACATCGTTCGTTATTACACCATAGGCCGTTACACCATTTGCAATTACATCATTCTACATTACGTCGTTTGTTATCACATCGTTCGCCATAGCATTGAGTGCAATACATCATTCTTCAACACATCCTTTTCATTGCATCATTTAGTTTACGTCGTTCCACATAGCACTCACTCGTGTAATATCACACTACTCTATCTAAAGAGCGATGTGCAGCGATTTTGATGTGATATCACAAGATTTTTTTCGCTGTGTACCCATTTTTGTGCAGCTCCGTGCTAGTAGCAAACAAAATGGCCCTACCAGTGTCTGATTCGTGAGATTGTGCAGGATTTCAAAGTCGAGCTAAGCTTATAAAGTTCAGGCATGTAACTATCATGCCAAATATATCCAACGATCCAGCGCATCACGATCAAACCCAAAGCCGATACCAAAGGTTCTTTTCAGAACCACCATTATTACCATAGAGAATTATTTGAAAATTTCCCATTCAAACGTGATTCTGTTGAATATTATTAGATTTAAATTAACGTCTCGAATTGAAATCACGACGCTCCGGTTATGTGACAGACATTACCCACCCATCTTTTTTTTTATTGTGACCACGACTAACGGTTTAATATAGACACCCCATTTCAATATTTCGGAAGGAACAGAAGGTCGAGTTTGGAAAGTTTGTAACTTTCATTGTACTTAACCAAATTACACAATGTTCGCACTAATGATTCAGAAATATGACCAGGAATCTTCTATTAGATTTGTAAGTATGTATAATTTACATGAATAAAGAAAAATTGATTGTCAGGAATCAATTATTATCTGTTCTGCCATTAGCCAGTACTATGCGACTTCCTCATGCTAACAATTCATTTCATCGTTAGCCATCTCCCTCACCAAGGCCAACAACGCCAACAAAAACGGTCCTTTTCAGGACCACCATCATTTTTGTAAAGAATAATTTGAAATATTCCTCGCCCAAATCACCTTTTGTCCGAAAATTCCAATGAGTATCAACATATTTGAAGAACGTGTTCCTTATGTATTCTACATCTCTCCGGTTATGTCGCAGACATTACCCACCCATCTTTTTATGCCAAGCCTTTCCCGATGGGGGAACAAGAAGTAATATTTGTATTGTCCATATTACACCCACAACACACTGTTCATTCTACAGCTAATTTATTTTTAAACAACCGTGCTGATTAAGCGATTTCGTCGTGATACTAGCAAAACATGCGCAATAGGTTAAATTATTGTGATATAACACCATGTGCAGATTAAAATCAAAACTTCATCCAAAAGAATTTTGTTTTGCTTATGCCGAGTTTTATCACCAAACATGGGTTCAATCTCCTTTGAATACTTGACACACAAGGCTTCTATTAAGATTGTACTATATTTAACAAATATTGTCTTGATTCGGCTGTTTATTTAACCCATAGTTTTGTACTAAAGAACCAGTAGCGCATTGACTTGTTCCGAACAGTACAACGCATCAGAATAAAAATATATTTCTTCGCGAGCCATCTGCGAAGATAAAATTGAAGTCATCTTCGCCAATAGTTGTAAGCGATCATCGCTATGGTGAGGAATGGTTTGCTGATTCGTTTATTCGTCATTCACTTCATAGCTTCCTCGTGCAGTTCATTCGGTCGTTCGATGAGTAGCAAGGCAAGAACGTATGGATAAGGCATTCGGATAAACACGGATTGGCAGTCGGCTTCATTCGTGGATGAATATAAAAAGATGGTTGAATATAACAGCGAAGAACGATGTGGGACGAATGCAGGTGATTCATATTCACCGTGCTTCGTCGCGATGAAGATTCTGAAGCAACATTGCTTTTAGGGATCAAAAAGTGCTACTCCTTCAATCGAATCAACCTCCCTTCGACGCCAGGCATTGAAGTTGTCGCTTGACAAACAACAATCAAAGGCAAAGATCTTGCATTGCTTCTATTTACATTCCTCCTAGGGCCATGCTGGGATATCGAAGATTCTCCAACGTGATTGAACACCTTCCCTCGCCCCGCCTGCTTCTTGGAGACTTTAACTCTCAAGGTACGGGGTGGGGCTGTCTATACGACGATAATCGATCTTCGACAATTCAAGACCTTTGCGACAACTTCAATATGACAATTCTGAACACAGGGGAAATGACACGGATTCCTAGACCACCTGCGCAAGCAAGTGCACTGGACATATCTTTATGCTCGACATCACTACGGTTAGATTGCAAGTGGAAGGTAATATCTGATCCCCACGGTAGTGACCACCTACCAATTGTAATTGCAATCACCACTGATTCAAGACCATCGGCACCAATCAATGTTCCCTATGACCTCACACGAAACATTGATTGGAAGAGCTACGCTGCTGAGATATTCAAAACTATCGATTCAACACAGGTACTTCCCCCGGAGGAAGAATATAAGTTTTTGTCCAACTCGATTCTCGATACCGCGATTCAAACTCAGACGAAACAAGTACCCGACGTGAACACCCAAAAACGTTCTCCCAACCCGTGGTGGGACAAAGAGTACTCAGACGGGTACGCGGAGAAAGCTGCCGCGTATAAAACCTTCCGGAACGACGGGCTAGTTGCTAGTTATCGAGTGTACGCGATATTAGAAAAGCGAATGAAAAATTTAATGAAAGCTAAGAAACGCAGTTACTGGCGCCGGTTTGTCGACGGGTTAACAAGAGAAACATCGATGAGCACTCTTTGGGGCACGGCCGACGTATGCGAAACCGAAACAGTACTAACGAGAGCGCGGAATATTCAAACCGTTGGATATTCGATTTCGCCAAGAAGGTTTGTCCGGATTCCACCGCGACACAGAAAATCTACCGCGCCGCGTCGCCTTACAATACCGCGAACGAAACACCGTTTACGATGGTGGAGTTCTCACTTGCTCTCTTATCATGTAACAATAAAGCCCCGGGACCAGATAGAATCAAATTCAACTTGTTGAAGAATCTGCCAGACTCTGCCAAAAGACGCTTGTTGAATTTATTTAATAGGTTTCTTCAGGGTAACATTGTCCCACATGACTGGAGACAGGTGAGGGTCATCGCCATCCGAAAACCAGGAAAACCAGCCTCCGACCACAATTCGTATCGTCCGATTGCAATGATGTCCTGTATCCGGAAGTTATTCGAATAAATGATCTTGTTTCGCCTCGATAATTGGGTCGAAATAAATGGCTTACTGTCAGATACACATGGCTTCCGCAAAGTCAAAGGGACGAACGATTGCCTTGCGTTGATCTCAACAGAAATTCAAATGCTAACAAAGAGCAGATGGCATCAGTATTCTTGGATATTAAGGGGGCTTTCGATTCAGTTTCGATCAACATTCTTTATGAGAAGTTGCACCAGCATGGTCTTTCGCCAATTTTAAATAACTTTTTGCTAAACCTGTTGTCTGAAAAACAAATGCATTTCTCGCATGGCGATTTATCGACATCACGATTTAGCTACATGGGCCTTCCCCAGGGCTCATATCTAAGCCCTCTCCTCTACAATTTTTACGTGAATGACATTGACGAATGTCTTGTCAATTCCTGCACGGTAAGGCAGCTTGCAGATGACGGTGTGGTCTCTATTACAGGTCCTAAAGCCGTCGACTTGCAAGGACCACTGCAAGATACTTTGGACAATTTGTCTGCTTGGGATCTCCAGCTGGGTATCGAGTTCTCCACGGAGAAAACTGAGCTAGTCGTATTTTCTAGAAAGCGTGAACCAGCGCAACTACAGCTTCAACTAATGGATCAAACTTTTGCTCAGGCTTCAACATTCAAATATCTCGGGATATGGTTCGACTCTAAAGGTACCTGAGGATGTCACATTAGGTATTTGAAACAGAAGTGCCAACAAAGGATCAACTTTTTCCGTACAATAACTGGAAGATGGTGGGGTGCCCATCCATGAGACCTAATCAGGCTATACCAAACAACGATATTATCAGTGTTGGAGTACGGATGTTTCTGCTTTCGCTCCGCTGCGAACATACACTTCATCAAACTGGAGCGAATCCAGTATCGTTGCTTGCGTATTGCCTTGGGTTGCATGCACTCGACCCATACGATGAGTCTCGAAGTGCTGGCGGGCGTTCTTCCGCTGAAAAATCGATTTTGGGATTTCTCATATCGATTGCTCATTCGATGCGATATTCTGAACCCATTGGTGATTGCAAATTGCGAAAGGCTTGTCGAGCTTAATTCTCAGACCCGATTCATGTCCTTGTACTTCGATTACATCGCACAGAACATCAATTCATCTACGTATAACGTCAACCGTGCTCATCTCTTAGATACTTCTGATCCAACTGTATTTTTCGATACATCCATGAAGGAAGAGATTTGTGGAATTCCGGATCATATTCGCCCACAAGTGGTCCCAAATATTTTCTATAACAAATACCATCAAGTCGACTGCGCCAAAATGTTCTACACTGACGGATCAATTCTCGACGGTCCACAGGCTTCGGTATCTTCAACGAAAATCTTGCTGCCTCATTCAAACTCAATGATCCTGCTTCAATTTACGTCGCAGAATTAGCTGCCATTCAGTATACTCTCGGGATCATTGACACCCTGCCCTCAGACCATTACTTCATCGTTTCGGATAGTCTCAGCTCCATTGAGGCCATCCGTGCGGCGAAACTTGGAAAGCACTCACCGTATTTCCTGGGGAAAATACGGGAATATCTGAGTGCTTTATCTGAAAAATCTTACCAGATTACCTTGGTTTGGGTCCCGTCACATTGTTCTATTGCGGGCAATGAGAAGGCGGACTCTTTAGCCAAGGTGGGCGCATTAGAAGGCAACACTTACGAAAGACCAATTTGCTTCAACGAATTTTTCAGTATCTCTCGTCAGAGGACGCTCGATAGTTGACAAACCTCATGGAGCAATGGGCATCTGGGACGGTGGCTACATTCCATTATCCCGAAGGTATCAACGAATGCTTGGTTTAAGGGGTTGGATGTGAACCGGGACTTTATTCGTACGATGTCAAGGATCATGTCCAACCATTACTCGTTTGACGCGCATCTCCGTCGTATAGGGCTTGCTGAAAGTAATCATTGTGTTTGTGAGAATGGCCATCACGACATCGAGCATGTTGTTTGGCTGTGCGCAGAGTACTGTGTTGCCAGGTCCCAACTAATAGATTCCCTTCGGGCCCGAGGTTGATCACCATATGTGCCAGTCCGGGACGTCCTGGCAAGCCGTGACCACCCCTATATTTTTCTTATCTATATCTTTTTGAAAACTATTGATGTCCAAGTTTAATACATTTTCCCCTCTCTCATTCACAGTAGAATCTCACCAACCTATCCCTGTATCTGCAATATGGCATTGCTTCACGAGTCTTCGGTGCATACCCTTCTTGATAACCGTCTACCCAGAACATCATGACATACCTCACATGCAGATGATATAGAGAACATCATGACAGCATCAGAGTGCCAATAATTATCCGAAATATCGACCCTCCCCTCGCCCCTGCGACTACAGGCTGGAAACTACAACACTACAACAAAGTGTGCATATCCGCCACAATGATCAATCAGCAAAAGACGATGTCAATTACACAATATGTATCCCATTTCCTACCTTTTTCCTTTACATACATAAGAGGGGAGCAAGCCGCCCCTAAATACGGCTTTCCCTTCCCCTACTAACATGTGACATGTAATTAAAAAAAAATGAATTATCGGCCTCGTTAAGCTAAAGCATTTGTGCCTAAATAAACGTATTTAAGATAAAAAAGTAAATAGGTACGATGCAAAGCGTGGTTTATTAGGGACTGAAACTGCCCTCGCATTCATTGCGATACGATGGGTCAGTGGTGAATATCGATCACGATCAATCCCGAGCGATGGGTGATCGTGCCTAATGGTATTTTATATATCCTACCTACTAGTGATAAGAGTAATGAAAGGCATATATAATATAATTGTGATGAAACGAGATCAAGTGATCCTCGTCTTGTGGATCATGTTTAGTGTTGCCAGACGGAGCCGTTTTTCTTGGCTTTAACAAACCTCCTAGTGGACCACAGCTACATCTGGTGTTAGTCGCCTCTTACGACATGGAAATAGAAACCCAGTGTGTCAATTCTTTGCTGAAATACTTCGAGAGATTTCAGCCTGCCGGATACCACACGGCTTTTTCGAGAACAAGTGGAGAAATTTCATGAATAACACACTCAATATTGGCCTGTTACTGATTAGTAGTTTGCAATTTATCAGCGCAGACGAAAGACTTAACGTAGCAACATAAAAAATTCCAAGAACGTCAAAATGCAACAAAGAACAGCCAATCGACTACCGTTTTCGGTATATCTTCAATAAATCGATGGTTGCAATGACCGTATAAATTGTTACCCTATCTTGTTTAAACCAAATGTTTTCCAAATCTGTAAAAACCAAATGTTTTCCAAATCTGTGGAAGCAATCGGTCATTTACTATGTCTCAATATTACTATCCAAAGAGGTTGACGTTTTTAATTTTTAAGGAAAATGGGCCCAGGATGTCATTCGCTTACGAGCCGCATTATACACTCACTTGTGTAGGATACAATATGGTCAGACTCCTTATGCCGAATAGGCAGTTTTTTCTTTAGATAGCCATTTAACCAAACACGAACCACGTCTGAAAGGATGATTCTTTGGAAGTATCACTGAATCGGTCATTTTAGAGTGTAAATTCCAAAATTAGAAATTGAAATTGCAAACAAAACTGCAATAGATAAGGAAAAAATGCTTTCAATCCACCTAACAGTGTGATGAGACATTTCTTATAACTCACTCTCTTCGTATATTATATCGATTGAGAACATTTAGAACTTGATGTTTCTCGATTTTTTGATAACTCATACTATATGGGACTCAGGACTCAGAAAAACGCTCAAATCAGCATAGGATAACATCAGTGCTAGAAATCTCAAAGGCTAAACCAAATCAATGGAAGAGCAGAAAAATGGCCCATAAAATAGATGGACAATTATTACTAATGCTCTCTTAATAACATATCTGTTGTGTCCGGACGAACCAGTAGCCGAACCTCCTCGTTCAAAATCAATCACACAACTGACGAGCTTTTTCCTACTCGTTTTATTTTATCTCTTTTGAACAGTATACTCCCTCCGCTCCAACAATTTTATTTTAATTGGCGTGTTTCGAAATTCAACATTGCTCAACAATTGGTCATCGATGACCGAATTGTTGAGTTAAACATGGCCGCCGAGAATTTTTTTTGAGCGGAAGAGAATACTTTTGCTCTGTTGTGATACAAAATATCGGATGCAACATTTCAAGTAGGAGAGCTGCGATATCCATATCCTCTCACCATTGAGCGCTAAAGAGAATTTAAATTATTCCCTAGCAGAGTTGCCACTTGAACAACTTTTCTTTAGCATCGCAGATGTATTTAATCGTTTTTGGATACAGACTATTTTACACATGATCACATTTGGCCCAATTTTTTTAAAAAAATCCGCTGTTTTTTTTTTTTGGATTCCGAAATTTGCACAAATATGATAGCAATATCACACAGATATTCGCAGTTTTTGCTATTTCAAATATCGCAAATGAATAATGTTTTGCTTTGGATTGAATCGATTGAATACAGATTTTAAAATGGCAACACTGCCCCATACCTACAACTGTCAATCTCAACGAGACGGTAGGCGAGAACATTCCTTTTTTATTTATTTGACCAGTGGCTGAAGAAAAATTGGTAGCTGGACGTGAGCGCTAGCAACTGATAGCCAATTTCGTCCGGATCGAGTGCTTACTGTTTGTTCCGGAGTGCTTACAGAATCTGGAACAGCAGTAGAACAAAGACACAGCAAACAAGAAAAAAACATCAAAACCGCAGAAGGTAAGTGAAATTTTAGAAAATTCGTGATCGAAGTTCTTTTTCTTGATGCAGTTTTCAACTTTTTTCTCTAGTGCGAAAATATTTGAAGCTATCACAAGCTGGTGGAACAGTGATGCGGCTGCAACAATTAGATCGGCATATCGCTGTGTTGGCCATGGCATCTGCTACCAACGAAGGATTGAAGGATTTTCTGGATTGGTTCCCGTGGAATAAGAGTCCAAGGCAAATGTCGCGGGCCTACATAGATTATATAAGTATTCTGTTGTATCATATATCCCAGGCTGCCTTTATCCACTACACGGGGATAACGAAAACAATGACCGTAACCGTGTCGGTTTAGTGTGTTGGGAGAAAATTAACGAACAGCGAGGAGTATGGGCACAATTATAGGAAATTGTGAAGAGGTATTTCATTCAAATAAAATATATTTACATTAATTTGTTTTTGTACCTTGATTATATTCGACGTCCTTGTTATACACTGAATTATGGGAGACACTGTCCCACAATGGCCTCGCGATGCATACCTCCTGAATCCACACCGTAGAATAAATTAAACTGCTCCACAGTTAAAAAGCCGCCTTTACAGGAAATCAATCAGTCGCACCTGGATTTCAATTATAACAAAAGTTGCGATAACAATAAGAAATCAAACTCAACTAGTTTGGTCCACTGCACGCATCTGTTGTCGGTGTTATGCGGATTTGAGTGCCCGGTATTACGGTAAAGAATCAACGAAACATTACTCAATTCAGTTACTGAGTATTACACATTATTTTATGACAAATAACTTAGTCGAGAATGCTATTTTTAGTTTGGGGGAAAAGGAGGGTGTTTAAGAAACATTGTTGAAAAATTTCTATTACTTTGATGTCGAAACAATTCAGCTGAACCTATCTAATTAACAGTAGAAGAGATAAATAAAAAAATGATCAGTTCACCAAAAACGTTTTATGGAATGCCCAATACTAGAATACTATATCAATATGGGATTCATATGACTTCAGGCGAGGCAGAAATTTTCTATATTATAGATCAGTGATTTTCAGCCGGGGGTGAATTAGACCAACGTAGAGGTAAAATATATGTTGTTATACTATATAAGTTTGTATTTGTAAAAGTATGATGTTCATCCATCTGAAAATCATTTTGACTTTGCCGACAGGATAAATGTTGTAAGTAATTTCCAGTAAGGGGTACACGATACAAAACAATATTTAGAAAGGGGTACATGGAACGAAAAAGGTTGACAATCACTATTATAAATTTTGAAGCAACTAATAAAACGAAAGAAGTAGGCTAGATATACTAATTAATAAGTGTAGTGATATAAATTAGCGAAATCGAAGGTGTTTGTGTATTGTAAATGGACGTATCACTATAATGCCATTCGATATCCGTGGCTTTTGTGGTGGGCTATCATAAAAGAAATTATTGATCCCAATACTTAACACGGTTTAATTTAAATTGTTTATCTCTCATTAGATACCCACGTAGTAATTACTACCTGAGTATCTAATGGCAGCTGACAATTTAAATTAAAGTGATTGAACTATCGGTTATGATTCAAAGCACCTGGAGTGTTCAACCACTGTGAAAAAGATAATGATGCTCAGTGCATTCAAGTCTAGAATTAAACAACCAAAGCACTAGAGAAACACTCCTTACAGTTTAGGAAATTTGCGCTCTGATGGAGTCTAAAATATAAGCAACTATCTATATTTGCTAATGTTGTAGTAACTAGAAGAAAAAAAAGATTTAATCCACCTAGCAGGGAGACGAGACATTTCTTACACATATGATTGTTAGATCATTCATGAGTTAGCAGAATTCATGCGTAGTAGGCACCCAATTAGAGGTGGAATAGAACACAGTTTCTAGTCCTGCACGTCCTAAACTGAATACATAATAGAAAATCAATAAAACGAACGAAATTAAAAATAGTAGAAATAAGTAGAATGATTAAAGAATTCAAAATTATAAAATTCCCGAATCAAATTAGATTAGCTCATTAAATGAAAATTTAGACTATGTTTAGAAATAGTTATAAGACTAATAGAATAAATTGACTCAAACTAACAAATTGAATGAAATAAATAAAAAGAATGACTGAACACGAAATGAATCAAATTAAATATATGAATCAAATGAACCAAACGATTAAACTGAATCAAATGAAACAAATGAACTCAAATGAATCAAATTATTCAAATGAACCAAATGAATCAAACAAATTAAATGAATCAAATTAATTTAATGAATCCAGTGAATACAATGAATCAAATGACTAAAAGGGATCAAATGAATAATATGAATGGAATGAAGAAAATGAATAAAATAAATAAAATTAATAAAATGAATAAAATGAATAAAATAAAAAATAAATGAAATAAATAAAGAAAACAAACGAATCAAATAAACAAAACGAACTGAATTGACAAAATGAATAAAAAAAGAAAATCAGCAGAATAAAATGCATTGATTTAAAATAAAAAACTAAACGATGGTTAAAGGTTATGAATTAGTAAAAAAAATAAATTGAGTCAAATAAATTATTTGGATGAAATGAATTAAACTGAAAAAATATTATTAGTTCGATTATTAAAATGAAGAAACTGAACAAAATGTATGAACTGGAAAAAATTCATAGAATCCATAGAATGAAAACAGTTTATAAAATATGTTAAATGAATGATGTGAGTAAAATGCACGACAAAAATAAACTTATCAGAGTGAATCCAAAGAATGAAACGAATAAAATAGATAAAATGAAGGCAGATGAACAAAATGAATAAAAAGTTGCTAAATGAAATATTTAAATAAAATGCAATGATTATATATTTAAAGTTAAAAAACATTCTTGAATAAAGAAAATGAATGAACCGAATTGTACGAATTGAGAGCCATTGCATCAGAAAGTTATGAAATGTATTTGAAAATTCCATCTTCTGAAAAGGCTAAATAATATACAATGGACTTTCTAGGGCTTCCATCCTTTTTTAGTCTTTTCGTTTTCATGCTTCTTTATTTGACGGCGTCGTTTTAAGATTATCTGGTATTTCTACTTTATTGATGGACCTTAATTAGTTATTAGGAATTTGGAACGTTCAATTTGCTTTAGTATTCAAAATTTACTTTTTGGTCACATATTCCCGAAAAAAAATGTGCAGAATAGAATTTGCTGGTCCGGTATTTTAACGCGCAATTTAATATAGTAAAGCGAGAAAAGGTCACATGTGCTTTCAAGCCCCTTGCACAGAGAGCGACAGAGGATGCGATTCGTGAATGAGACAGGTAGATATTTCAAAGTTTTCATTTGCATTAAATTGGGTCATTGAATGAGAAAAAAACTCGTTTTTTATTACTTACATTGATAAAGCTGATTTTCGTGATTGCAACAATGTTTTTTTCCAACTCAGGAAACGTGAAAATAATATTAAAATTTAAAATAAAGAAATATGTTGACAGTCTGGATTTGACACTATAGGAAGGATTTGACATATCGAATTTCACGACAAATGATGCCCTGTCAGAAAAAATAGGGCATGTTTTCTCGGTTTTCCCGGAGGGTTATTTTTATTTGACATAAACACCATCCATTGCATATAGTTTGTTTTTTTCGTTTTTTTTTGGTTGCCAAGTTTACATAGCATTTATTTCAAAAAACAAAAAAATCGTTTTTACGAATTTTTTTTGAAATAATGTTATATTATGTATATTGGACCTAAAATTTATCGAATGGAACGGAAAACCCAATTGAATAATATGTAGTGGCTAGGCTATTGCGATAGCATAAAAGGCGTGCATTTAGTTGATTATCATGCAGTCTCTTTCCAGTCATCCTTATAGCTTGCATATTGCTTCATTCGGAATTCTCGTTCAGGAAATATGGATAAATGAGTCCTATACAACAAACCAATACTGTGAAAAGAAATGGTTCAAACTATCAGGATGGCCAAAATGTAGTCAAATCAACTATCTGCCCAATGCATAAACTCCGACTGCAATCTTCGCTAATTTGCTTGTATAAAAAGGGAAACTCGAACGAAACGTGTGTTGAATTATCTAATGCCTCTATAGTAATTGTGACTGCTATTTAAACATCAATTGAAGTGTACTCAGTATAGAGCGGATATGTACGACGATAAGAACATTGTACTTGCATCCCCCATCGAAAGTGGGGATTTTGGGCGACTTCTTTTCCCGGATCTAATTCGTGGATATTTTTGGGTTTTGATCCGTTATTTTTCATGAAAGTTCATACCAAAACAACGATTGTGCATTTTCAATAATATCATCACAAAAAGTGTTCTTAGTTTTTACATGATATATTTGAGCATATGTTTCATTCAAAATTCAATAGAGATACGATGAGTTTTAATAACGCACGTGGAATGTCTCTTCTCAAAATGTTCATCGTCAAACATCCATATTTCCCAGTTAAGCCAAATATTTTTCTGAGTTAGCCATGAATATTCTTAATTATAGTATATATACAAGCTTTGAATAGAACTGAATTAAATTTGAGTTGACGTAGTTTTCGATTTGTGATCACCTTTCTAGCCATAGTGCAACGTTTCGTAGGGATATCTCTTTCATCTTGAGGGTGTGAACATTTGAAAATAGTTATAGTTTTCCCATAATGCAAATATTTTGGAAATTTTCTCAGGACTACAAATATTGTATTTGCCATGTAGGATGCGTTATTAAACTTGTTTCCGCGAGTGGCTCTCTTCTACACTAAAATGCAAAAAAACTATTAACTTAATTATCAAGGGATAAATTCATGAACTCTAGAAAAAAATCACTATGAAGTGAACTCACATATTATTTTGTCTTTGAAGTGAACTTACATATTGATTTTTGAGAAATAGTTCATTTTTTATAGAGGTAATTCACAAAATGTTTTCAAAATCGAATTTCTTGAATCGTAGAACTAGTTTCATTAAGATCGGTTCAGCCATTGCTGAGATAATTACATGACATTTTGTACATACATACAAACACACATACAGACATTGTCTCAATTTGTCGATTAGTATATGAAACTCGGCCCTCCGGGCCTCAGAAAAAGTTTACAAAGTTTTAGCGAATCCTATATATTTCTTTTGTAAGAAATGTAAAAAGTTTTTGTTTTTTTTTCACTTATGTACCCATCACCACCTCTAGCCGGCTTACTTATTTTAAGGATTGAATGAAAAATCCTATACTTACAAGAATTACCAACATTATTTTCTTCTTTCTCAACACGAAGACTACCTACATAAGTTTTTTCAATCAAAAAAAAATGGGCACTAGAGGGTTAATCCACTGAGAGCTGTTGCTTAAATGTTAACAATTTGTTAAATGTAGCTTTGATGACACTACCAAAATTACAAGAAACAATAAATATGAGCGAGCTTAATAATTTCAGCATCACTTGTTTCCGACACAAAGTGGTTTGCGATATCGAATCACATATTTTTTTTGAACAAAGTAATTTTCTAGTCGCTGAATTTAAAAAAAAATATTTTAAATTATATTTCAATATTGCTAGTGTAACTTCCACCTTAAATAATCCGTTAAGGAGAAAAAAGAACCAAACAACATCATAAGATGATGAAAGTACTAGCTTTTTACTTTCATATAGTGTCGACTCGACTCACCCCAAGTGTTATGTTCAAACAAAATTCCGTTCAAGTGCACTATGACAAGCAGCTTCATCTCCTCATGGTGAATTACATAGAACACATTCATCGTTGATATACTATGTGCAAAAAAGAAAAGGAACGCCCCTTAAAAGATTCTTATACACGAACCAAACACTTTGCATATAAATAGGGTGTTTAGTTCATTGTTTCGATAGGTGATAGAAAACCATATTTGGGACAAATTGTTGCACACATCCCCTAAAATTTCAATAGTTAAAATAAATAATATAATAAATGCAATATCACACAACTGCTAATCCTATGCTCTCCCGTCACCCAAAATGCTACGTCATTTATATATAGACCCTTATGCAACATTCGAATTTTTAGGCATTAAAAAATGGAAATATAAAAATACATGTTTAATATGCTTTTCGTACGCCGATTTTAATAATCCATAAGTCATTAAAAATATTTTATAAGTTTTCTAATAAGCTACTAATAACACCAACGTATAGTTTTGTTTACATGTTATGTGCCTAAAATACGTCGTGTTTTCCCAGGAACTTGAATCATAACCCAGAACAAATTGCACGCCTTAAATGGTAACGATTAGCCTTTCATTTGAAACTAGTTTCGTTCAGGTCGATTCAGATACTGCTGAGATAATTGCTACTCGAATAGAATTTAACAATAGCATTTATTCTACAAACTATTAAACATTAGATAGCATGGTTATTACCGTTTCTACATTGTTCGACGCAGAATTCTATTAGTAGAATAATAAAATTTCAGGTAGCAATTAGTTTTACTGTTCAACGGAAAATGAGAGTAAATTTATATTGAATATCAGTTTTCAAGAAAAATATATGTAAAAAACGATTGTCAAGATACATAATTACCCCCTGTTCTAGTTGATTGTACTGTTACAGCGAAAATTATGATTTAGTTATTGTACATTTCTATTCGAGATGCCATCAGTGAACATACATTCAGACGTCTCAATTCATAGATCGGTACATAAGTCTCGCCTTTCCTCTGGGAAACTGTTTTTTTGGTTGGAGAATGACTCAATCAGCGAACACCCAAGTAACGAATTTTGTGCTGTGTACAGACGATTAGATAATTGTCCAATAATATGACACTAAAACTAGAACTCAGGACGACGAAAGCTAAAAATACAACATAATCATATTCAAAAGTTTTTTGGTTATGAGGCTATAGCTAGGGACTAAACAAGCATAGATTAACAGCTTCGGTTTATTAAAAAAGAAAAAGGTGCCCATTTTTCGGTGTCCCCATTTTATCAGTCTAGAATACACAAAGAGGCTGAAAAAATCGGGTCGTCACTGTATAAAATCTATCACATTAGTCGACGGTCTATCACTTCTACTTTTCCCTGGCGCTTTGAAAAAATCTACACTCTCTGCTATAGTACCACCAATCTAATTGTCGAGAACTCCGGCGACTCCGTCGGAACCAACATAAGCCCTAGCCGTTGCGTGCGATAAGCGTATAACGTCGATTTTTGTGGTTGCCGTCTATCGTGAGCCCGACCAGTCCTTTGAACAAGACACCGATAGTTCTGTGGAATGAAACGCAGAACTGTAAAAAATGTTAACTTTTTATACTGCATTTTAACTTACGTGGACCCCATAGTAACGGAAAGCGATCTCACTACGAGTACCAATCCTTCAGTAAACTCTCCCGGTCCTTAAATGGCGCATTTTAAGGGCTCATAAAATAAATTTCACTTCCTTGTACTAATATTTATAATTGCTTCACCTCTTAGCAGCTGTTGTGCGCACGTCATTTCATTTAGGCAATTGGAAATTTCATTCGAAAAAGGCCGGGGCAGAACTGTCAACAAATGGTATGATTGGTAGGACTCCGTCTGAAACTGAATGGAAACATTAAACAAATTTTGTGAGAATCACTTGGAAAACATTTGGAAAAATAACACTTACCTGCGAAATTATTCCTTGCACAGTTTATCTAGATGAATGGTGGGGACTCGGTGCTAGCAGTAACATTTTTGAAGGTGGAATCTGTGCACTACGAGAACAATAATCTGATTGATGGTTGTTAAACAGAAGCCTTCGCGATTTGTATTGCACTGCACGGGAGTGATTTTTTTACTAGTCCAACACTAGCGCTCATGCAAAAACAGCTGTTATGTTTGTGTGTGTACATTAAAAATCTCACTCCGCTCTATTCTCGTTCGTTGAGCAACTCATCGGCCCTAACCGTACGATTACTGTTGAGCTCTCTGATGTCTCTCGCGCAACATAAGCATGATTTGTTTATGTTGCGCACTGGTGTCACAGCGCGTCGCTTTACTCTCCCGCAACAAAAAGTCATCAAAATACCGATGAGTTGTTGGTGGATTTAAGAACGCGCCTAATATTTCTCTTCGTCTCATTCCCTACATCCTCCACTACCTCTACTCTCGCTTAGAATATTTTATGCACATAGCAGCACCGTCCGATCCCATGTTTGGATCAAATACAAATTTAGTACAACAAGAATTATCTGAACATCACACCTGAACTCGAGACAGATACAACCAGGAATAAGTCTGCCAAAACGAATACCGATACTCTATTGTTCTGTTATTTTGTCTTCATAATCGTCAAAACTTTCGATAAATCTAAGTGTTTAGTAGGACCGCACTTATAGCATAGAGAAGTGAATTTTGGTACCGCAGTATTAAAATAAATTAAACATCGAATTAGAGGGACACACAATCTTTAGAACACTAACACAGAACACAACGAGGAAGCACAAAACAGCGATGTAATATAACATACGAGTACGGCATGCAGTACGAACACAAAGGTACATATGAGGTTTAAAAATTGAGGGACATAGGCACGATGAGTCAGTCGAAATTAAAATCCAACGAAAAAGGGACAGTGCGCGAGATAAAATAAAATTAATAGGACAAAATAAAATTTAGTGTTCTTAAAACGGACAACGTGCTTTTCATAATTTAGAAAAAGGAAGCTGTGTCTAAAGGTGAATTATCGTACTGTTGGTGATTACGTGTACATTTAATGGTCCTTCGAGCCGGATCCCGCGTTTTACGAGAAGCAAATTTAATCATCTTGAAAAAGTTGTGGTGAGACCTTGCGGTTACTGGTGGATTGGATAGCCGGTGCTATACTTCGCTAGTGAAGCTGCTAGCAAAGCGGGAAAAACGTGGCTTGAGCCGCCATTGAACTGAATTAACTTCGCAACGCTTTGCGAGAAACAGGTGGGTGAAAATCTTTCGTTATTTTATTGCCTGTCCACTGTTCTGTGCGAGTTTCTATTCTTGTTCAATATATGAGCGCCTTTTAATATTTACCCGTTCAAACAAAGCGAAAAAATGAGCGACATTGATCTAGAGGTGTATATTGGGAAGCTCCAGCAGCGTTTGTCGAATCTGCAAGAATCAATGTCTTTTCTGGAAAACTTTCTTAAAAAATATAAGCCGGAGGTTCAGGTTCAGCTAGAGAAGCTGGAGGAATTCTTCGTTAAATTTTCGGATGTTGCAGCAGAATTAGAATCGTATTCGACGGACAAGTATCCGATCAATCTAAAAAAGGATAGTTTTGCGTTCGAGTCATTATACTATTCAATAAAAAGTGGTCTTTTGTCGAAGCTACCAAAATCAGAACCCCCGTCTCTTCCTCCCAGTTCAGCTGCTTCTGGATCGGCTATTGTTCACTCACATATTCGTTATCCCGAGCTGCTGTTGGTCAAATTTAGCCCAGAGCCGGCCAGAGGATTGGGTATCTTTTCGCGACAGTTTTGTTACTGGAGTGGTCAACCGGCCGGAAATCCATGAAATCGACAAGCTACAGTACTTGACGGGATTGGTTCAGGGCGATGCAGCGAGATTGATCGGTCATATAGAGCTTGGCGAGGAGGGATATGAGTCGGCATGGCAGCTAACGAAACGGAGATATGAGAGCAAACGTCGACTGGTTTTCTGTCATTTACAAGCTTTGTACGAAACCCCACCGATGCAAAAGGAGTCCAACGACGAGTTGCTGCGTCTGATTGATAGTTTTGAAGAGCATTTGTTCAAGCTGAAGCATCTAGGTGAGCCTGTTAACAGATGGAGTTCTAGTCTCCTCTATCATGTGTATGTGCACTTAGACTCGAACACAAAGCGGGAATGGGATCGACATTGCAACGCTGTCGATTCGTTGGAGCATGATCACGATTCTCTAAATGCATCACAGGACATAGTGGACGAGATGCCCGCATACACCGACATGATCCGGTTTCTACAAGGCTATGCTAAGGTTCTTCCATCATCCAAGCAAGTTTCTTCCATCAAGGGTGAACGTCCTTTCAAAGGAAACAGCAGCGTGCGGTATGCCTCTCATTTCACAGCAAATTCAAACCAGACTTCTTCGTCAATTCCCGGCTGTTATCAATGCGGGCAGAAGCATTACATATATCAGTGCCCAGATTTTCGAAAACTTTCAATCGGTCAACGTTATGAATTGGTGGACCGCAACGGATTGTGCAACAACTGCCTTCGCACAACCAAGCATACGGCGAGATCCTGTCCATCTAGAAATTTCAACCGATGCAGCAAAAAACACAACACTGCACAATACTGCATGATTCTAGAGCCGATCAGCAGCGTGGTCAGCAGAATCAGCAACCGGCATCGGGATCTCAGAATCAACTTGGCGCGCACCAGCAAGCATCTACTTCAGCAGGTCCATCAAATCAGAATCAACAATCGAGAAGTCGACAACAAGGTTCACAATCAGCTGGGTCACAGGTGGTGAGACAAGTACAGTCAACCTATTCAGCTACGCCAGCCATACAGTGTTCATATGCGACACAAACAAAACATCAAGATCGTATTGTGCTGCTTCCAACAGCCTTCATCAACGTGGAAGATAAAATGGGAAGCTGACTCGTTCCAGATGTGTGCTCGATTCCGCGTCACAATGCCATTTTATTTCGAATGATCTTTGTAACAAATTGAAGCTTCCACGCAAACGAGTTCCATTACCGATTATCGTTTCCGGAATCGGTTGCTCGTGGGCTAGTGTCACCCATTACGTAGTTGCCGAGATTTCGTCTCTTCATTCAAACTTTAGAGCAAATTTGCGAATGCTAGCTCTTCCCAATGTGACAATAAAGATACCAGTCCAAGATGTCGATGCTTCCGAGTGGGATGTTCCGAGTCATATTTGTTTGGCAGATCCAACATTTCACAATTCCAGCCGTGTGGATGTTATTATTGGGGCAGAGTACTTCTTCAGCGTGTTGCAGTACGGTCGAGTTGGGACAAAATTTACCACTTTTGCAGAACACACTTTTCGGCTGGGTTGTGTCAGGTGGATGTGGAAATGAGGATCCACAAGTGTCACTTCAAGCACTGTATATTTGGGAATTCTTGAAGATTTAGTCAAACGATTTTGGCAGTTGGAAACATTTCATGACCTGAGGGGATGGTCGATCGAAGAACGAGCCTGCGAGAAACATTTCGTCATCAACACCGTGCGTAACGAAGTAGGACGATATGTGGTGAGGCTCCCGCGCAGGGAGGATATCTTTGGACAGCTGAGGGATAACCGTTTTTTTTTATTTTTATTTTTTTTAATTGCCCACCACACTCCCCTACACCAAAGAACTCATACAAGAGCCCCTTGGTAGTGGACGCAACTTGTCTCAGCCCATGAACAATGGCAACAAAAACAAACAAAACAAATAAAACAAACTGAGCTGAGACAGACATTTATTGATGTGCAATTAGTTAAATATAATTAACTAAGGTGGAATCCCAGTGGAAATAGATTTCCTGTTAAGGGATCCACATTATAAATTAAATTAAAGTTAAATACTGCTGACGGATGTTTACATTAAATTACAAAACATTAATTAAATATTTCGTTAAGCCTATGTTTAAAGTACTGTTTCAATCTAGCCTTGAAGATGGTACGATTGTCGATTCTCTGCATGTCAAGTGGAAGTGCATTAAATTTGGTAGGGCCAATAAAAAGAGTGCGCTTTTGGCCAAGGTTTGTGGCTGCTCGAATGCGTTGCAAGTTACTATTTCGACGTGTTGAACGAGAATGTGTTAAAGTTGTAAAATGTATATTATGCTGCGCGATGGAGTTATGTAGATTGTCGTGTATGAATAATAGTGTTTGTACGTCACATAAGTGGGCTATGGGTAAAATATTGTGGGCAGCAGAGTACAGCAACAAAGTCGAATATAAAAGTGGTTTATTAAATATAATTTTCAGGGATCTGTTTTGTAGTGTTTGTAGCTTTTTAAGGTGAGAGCTCGCTGCTCGCCCCCATACCGATACTAAGTAGTTAAGTTGTGAATGAATGTATGCAAAGTAGTAGTTCAACAGAGCTCGTTGGGGAACAAACGCTTTAACTCTCCACAAAATACCACAAGAGGATGCCACACGCTTTTCGACAAATTTTATATGGTGTGTCCAGGATAACGTAGGATCTAAGTGTATACCCAAATATTTGAAACAGTCCACATTTTCAATTGTACAATCTCTAAGTTTGGGATGATGATGTGTTGGTAAAGTTTTCCGTATGGATCGGAAGATCATGTACTTAGTTTAGGAAAGGTTTAGTGATAACAAATTTGCTTTGAAATATTGGTCGAGAACACTTAGATCGTTATCGATCGAGTTAATAATAGTATTGACATCATTGTTGGGATAAAACAGAGCTGTGTCATCAGCAAACAGTCTAGGAGTTCCAGTAAGCCTCAAGTTACCTAGGTCATTAATATACAACAGAAATAACAAAGGTTCTATATTACTACCTTGAGGGACACCGATTCCAATGGGAGCAAGGCTACTACGTTCACCATCCACAGATACAAATTGCTTTCTATTCGTCAGGTAACTATGAATAACAGAATGAGCAATGCCCCTGATACCGTAACATTCAAGCTTGACCAGCAGTATTGTGTGGTCCAAAGTGTCAAATGCTTTTTTAAGGTCTAGGAATAGAGCACCAACAATGTTTTTACGATCCACTTCGCTCATTATTAGATCAACTAATTCAATTATAGCAGTTTGGGTGCTAGAGCCTTGTCTAAACCCATACTGAAATCTATAGAGGACGCTGTGTTTGTTCAAAAATTCTAATAATCTAGTAACAAATAATTTTTCGAGGATTTTGTTGGAAACGGACAGTGTAGATATAGGACTATAATTATTACAATCACAACAGTTACCTGATTTAAAAACAGGGATGACTTTAGCCACTTTGAGACAGTCAGAGTAATAACCAGATTGAACAATTATGTTGAAACATTGAGAAAGGATTCTGGAAAAAGCGCAAGAATTTTCTTTTAACATATTGACAGGAATGTTATCAGGACCACTACTCTTCTTATTATCTAGGCTATGTATCAGCATAATTACTTAGTTTGTTGATGAAGGACGCAAAAATATTGACTCACGGACGCGACGAACATTACTTAAAGGACAAATGTTTGAGGTGGTGGGGATATCATTTGACAGTTTTTGCCCTATACTAGAGAAGAAGACATAAAAAGACTCACAGACTTCTGAATTATTGTTGGTTTTTTTTACCATCGACAATTAGATTTATCTGGTCGCTTTTCTTTGCTAAACCAAAAATGCTTTTTAGGTTTTTCCATAGTTTTGAATGTGGTGTGTTAGTAAGATGGTTCTCATAGAAAGATTTTTTTACCCGTCGTTTAGTGGCATCTACCTTTTTGGATACATGCAATAGCATTTGCTTTAGATGTTGATCCGCGGGATTACTTTTGAGACGTTGAAGGTAATTGCTCTTTATTTTTACTAGAGTCTATAAATCCAAAGTCATCCAGGGACAGTGAGTGCCTTTCACTTTAACTGTTTTAGTTATTGTTTTCGTATGACGTTGAAGTAATGAGTTGTATGTGGATGCGATAGCTTGAATAGTAGATTCCGCGTCGACAATGACATCAATACTATTAACGAAGCTGGAAAACTCGTGGTTAAGTTGGCGATGGTTAACAATTTTTTTGGTAAGCAACATTGGTTCCCTTTCAGCTGTAATTTGAAAAGTTGTTAAGATCTGAGAGTGGTCACTCAGATTGTTAAATATTGTGTCATTGCGCACTCGATTTACATCGTCCAGTTTGCATAGCACATGATCAAGTATGTTTTCGCTAATTGGTCTGGTAGGAAAAACATTTATACAAATAAAGTCATAAGATTCCAACAGTATTTTATATCTTCTAACAATATTGTTATTAGCAAGATTAATTGGGACATTTACATCACCTACAATAGCGCACGAGTGCTTGGATTGGACTGAACACATCAAATTTTCTAAATAGGCTGAGAAATCATTGAAATCAAAGCTAGGAGGACGGTAAATTCCATGAACATCATAAAACTGTCCTTTGATAAACAGTTCGATGTGAATGTGATGAAATCCTTCTGCGGTATAGTTTTTTACAATTCTATGTTTGATAGTCTGATTGACATACACAGCTAAACCTCCGCTAGAGTGTTGCCTGCACGCGAAAAATGCTTTGAAATGTGGTATTTCATAGAGAGCACAATTGTCGTCTTTTAACCATGTCTCACCAATCACTATAACATCTATGGAAGTTTTACAACTGTCAAGGGTTTGCAAAATTTCATCAAATTTAGAGAGATTGTTTATACCTCTTACGTTCCACTGCAAAATTTTTAGTGTCTGGTTATCATTATTTATATAATTGTCATTAAAATCGTAAATATGGTCGAAAGAAAAAATTTTGATTGTATTAGCCATTGGATATGCATGAATTCAAGTTTTATGCTGGATTGTTAACTACATTCTTAATTTCGTTTTCGCTTGGGGGCAGATTGTTGTGGTGAAGAAGAGGCAGATTTTGCACTTTTGTAATTATTTATGATTCGTTCAAGGTCATGTTTGCTACCAATTCTTTCAATTTTAGAATGTTCATCCTTTTTTACTAAAATCATTCCTCCACGACTAGGCCATACAAATTTAATGTTAAGAAGTTTTTGGGATTCACGCATTTCTTTTAACAATTCTAATGACAAGGCTGACAGTTCTTCGCGGATCGCGACTTTCATTGCATTTCCGTTTACATTTAGTGCTTCATCAATCGTCGTAGTTAACAATGGGCCAAATTGTTGCTTTTTGTCAAGCAACAATTCTTTCAAATCTGTGTTTTTGAAAACAACTCTAATCGGAATTATAGCATTATTATTTTTATTGTTAGAGTACAATCTGGTCGACGAAACAAGGGAATCAGAGGACAAATTAACACCGGTACATTTAAACGTTTTCAGCACGAGATCAGTTACATTTTCGTTAGGCAGTGAGGGTAAACCAAGTATCATTACATTATTTTCTATTGTTTTCGTATTTTCTTTATCAAAATTCATTTCAAGTTTATTGACAGTGGTAGAAAGCGACAACTGAGAAGATTTTAAAGCGTTAAGTTCATGTGTTAAACGTTCATTCTCAGATTTTAAATCTTTGAACTCCGACACAATAGTATCGAACTTCTCAGACAGAAAATTCTGAGACGACTCTATAGCATTAGTTAGCATTTTGACCTCCTCCGTCACTAGCTGCATTTGAGCAGACACAACACTGACCACAGTCGCATTTAGTTTGCTGCTAATTGATGATATAAAAGATTTTTCATTATTTTGCATGTCAATGATGCGTTTATAGATATCTGTACATTTTACCGAGCAAAAGTAAGCTTTTTGTTTAATTTGTTTTGCTGCCACACCCGTAATGCCTCGGCATTTCAAGTGAACAGCAGCAAAACAATACAAACATATAAAAAGCTCATTTTAGTCGGATTCTAGTTGCTGACAAGCTCCACAAGTCATTTTACTTTCCCAATCCATACCGATCGTGAACGCTAGACACAGGCACTTGTAAAACACAGATCAACAATTAACGAAATAAAACAAAGCAAAAATAAATAAATAAATAAATAGAGAGCACATCAGTGAGGTTAAAAAAAACCCAAATGGGAAAAAAAACCTTGAATGAAACCATTAACCAGAGTATGCAGTAGGAACGCAAACAATTCGACATAGATCTTTCATTAGGGCTTAAATCGCAAATGTAAACAAACTGCGTTTTCGCTATTATGACATTATGCGACAAAAATACTACAAGATTGAGGTGAAAATTAGTTAAAATGGTTTTTAGTTCGATTTATAATTAAAGAAAACAAAACGGCGAAACATGCGTTTTCTTCGAGATTTCGACTTAGGCCCTTCTTCTCATATGGAATATAAAGGCTAAACTTACATTTTTTGACAGAACCGGGCGTACGGTTATTATTCACAAAATTATTCTTTAAACGGCGGTTCTATTATATAAATGATAAGCAATATCTACTAGGATCATGTATACTCGATAGTTGTTGCACATAAACATTCGAATATTTCGATATTTTCATGAAATTCGAAGAAAAGATGCACGCGCCCTATCATTTACATTGGGTTTCTATGCGCCCATTTGCTGAGCCCTATTAAAAAGTATACTGTCAAGCTCGCCCATTTACCCAGCCCTACCCAGCAAGACAGAGTCAGTTTAGCCCTTTTACCGCGCCCTTATGAAAATTATGTACACCGTTTAGCCCTTCCGCAAATGGTGGTTGCTGAAGGGCGAAATCACGACTGGGATGCAAATTGGGCGTAAGCATTTTTTTAGTTTCTACCCACTAAAAGCACATAGGAATTAAATTCTTTGTTATATTGTCATAAGGTTTAACCATAGATGCTTCCGGAAAAACATGGTCATAAAGTAATTTATACCTACAATAAAAACTACATTTAGAAAAGCATCGCCGTATACTGAAACTGATTTTTCTCCATTTGATTACATTGCGACTTTGGCCCTATTGAAAGATCTGTGTCGAATTCACCAGAGCTCGGTGTTCAGCACAGTCCACTGATGATATAGAATATATGGAGCACAACACTTACCCTTAAACAGTCCTGTAGGGTGCCAGGTGTCCGACTGTAAACCAAACAACTAAAGTGCCCCCCAGAATCTACTGATCAAGAGACTAATGCGGCAGACGGTACACAGCAATCGGTCTATCAATCAATTAAATCTGCCTCTGCACAGCCACAACACTTATAAAGAAGTTCACACCATGCCACACTTACTGTTTGTGGACAGCTTGCGCCCAGCGAGAATCCCCTTTACACAGATACAAGTGCCGCTGCCGAAAAGAGACAGGACCACTATCCACCGGCGATGCACCGTTCTGAGGTTCAACCACAGCCACTCAAAAGAGGTCAAACTATCACTCTTACTGTATGTAGACAGCTTGCGCGTAGCGAGCACCTCTAGCACACGCAGAGTACTATGAGCGCCGTTGCCGAAAAACGATACACAACGCCTGGCAGTGTATTGAAAGATGTACTAGATCACTTTTCCCGATATTGCGCACACCAATCGACGCTCGACCCACGGGGCAACGATTGCAGTGTCGCATGCAGGGAAACGAGCAACAACGCGGAACGACGGTTCTACTCTCTCGAACGTAGATTGGAAGCAAATGCAGAGCTCAAGGCACAGTACCACCAATTCGTAACGGAATACGAAGAACTCGGCCACATGAGAGAAGTCGACTATGGTGAATTGGATACAAATCCGCAATATTTTCTACCTCATCATGCGGTTCTGAGACTGGAAAGTTCGACAACAAAGCTGAGAACGGTTTTTGATGCATCCTATAAATCCAAATCTGGACTGTCTCTCAACGATGTCCTAATGCCGGGACCGACCGTGCATGACTCACTAGTCGCAATAGTTCTACGCTTCAGAATGCACCCGTTTGTTGTGGCTGCGGACGTGACCAAAATGTATCGGCAGATATTGGTTGATCCATCCGATCAGCCGTTGCAAAGAATCTTCTGGCGGTTTTCAGCCGATGAGCCACTAAAAGTCTATCAACTGTTAACCGTAACTTATGGAACTAACTGCGCCCCATTTTTAGCCACAAGAGTTCTCCAGAAGTTAGCAGAGGATGAAGCAGCGAATTAGCCATTGACGGCGTCAGTAGTACGGAAAGATTTTTATGTTGACGACATGTTAACCGGGAGTGACAGCGCACGCGGGTTACGCGAAACGATCAAACAAGTGATTGATATGATGTCATCGGCAGGATTTTCTCTACGAAAATGGTCGTCAAACAGCCCGGAGGTTTTAGTTAACATTCCCGTCGAGTTTCAGGAGTGCAAAACCGAACTTGAACTGGATCACGAGAGCTCAACCACCACACTTGGCCTTCGTTGGGTGACAACGTTAGATGAGTTACGATTCAAGCAGCCAAAGTGGAGCGAATCGGAAACCCTGACAAAACGTTTTGTACTCTCTCAATTAGCAAGTTTATTCGACCCATTAGGACTCATCGGCCCAGCTCTATCGAAGGCCAAAATCTTCATACAAACACTGTGGAAGTTGCAGATTGACTGGGACACACCCCTTCCTACGAGTTTTCAAGAGGAATGGCGAGAATTTCAGTGCCAGATTTACAACATTGAGCGACTAAGCGTTCCACGGTATGTTCTCTCCTTGAATAAGGCTAGTTCTTTGGAGTTACATGGCTTTAGTGATGCGTCGGAAGCAGCATATGGAGCGTGTTTATATCTTCGATAGATTTCGTCCGACGGATGTTGCACAATTCGTCTACTCACTTCCAAGTCACGCGTTGCTCCGCTCGATAATAAATCCATTCCGCGTTTGGAGTTATGCGCAGCTCTTCTGTTGGCACATCTTCTGGAAAAAACTGTCGAAAGCATTGGAATTAAGGCTGCTGTATATCTCTGGACGGATTCTACAGTGGTACTGAGCTGGCTCGCAAGCACTCCATCAGCCTGGAAAACCTTCGTGGCCAATCGAGTGGCGGAAATTCAGGAACTGACGCCACACGCTTCTTGGAATCATTTACCCAGCGAAGATAATCCAGCAGATTTGATTTCTCGCGGGCTGGACGGAACTGCGCTATTGAAGTCCTCGCTGTGATGGAATGGTCCACTGTGGCTAATCACAACTCATGTGCCATGACCAACGAAGTTTAATGTGACCGATAAAGCCAGCCGACACTCGCCGGAATTCGAATCCCGCAAAACAGTGGCATTACCAACAATTGCAGTTCAGGAGGATGTGGATCTTATCTCCAGGTTTTCAACACTTCATCGTCTACTATCTGTTTTCGCATGGGGATTAAGGTTTGCATACAACTGTCGTGCTACTTTAAGTAAACGTCGATCAGGGCCCTTAACAATCGAAGAGAAACAAGAAGCACTCATCAAACTAGTGCATCGTGTAAATGAAGAACACTTTCCTGCGGAATTTGCCGCTCTGCAGAAACAGAAAGCTGTTTCTAGATCATCGAGACTCCGATTTCTAAAACCAAGACTTGTAGACGGGCTCATTCGCGTCGGTGGTCGTTTGCAACATGCCAAGATCGCAATCGATGCAAAGCATCCCTTGGTATTGCCTGGAAAGGACCATCTAACGAAACTAATCGCCAGGGCAGAACACTTCAACACTCTTCACGGAGGTCCTCAACTTCTGCTGTCTACAATTCATCAGCGATTCTGGCCACTAGGCGGTCGAGATATGGTCCGACGCTTGGTTCATTCATGTGTCACCTGCACAAGAGTCAAGCCGCAAACCTTGGAGCAGTTGATGGGAAACCTTCCTCGTGATCGCATTACTAGCAGCCACGTTTTTGAAAACGTGGGAGTAGATTTTGCTGGACCAATGTACATCCGTTCCGGCATTCGCAGAGTTCAAACGATCAAGGCTTACGTGGCAGTGTTCGTCTGCCTTGCCACAAAGGCACTGCACTTGGAGGTAGTGATGAACCTGAGCACGCCTGCCTTTCTAGCAGCTCTTCGGAGATTTGTCGCTCGCCGTGGAAAACCAGCCAATATATATTGCGACAACGCAAAAAATTTCATTTCATTTCACAGAGTCACAAGAATGCTGTTATCAACTTTTGTGAGCCCGACAACATCAGATTTCACTTCATTCCGCCACGATCACCATCGTTTGGCGGACTATGGGAAGCATGTGTGAAATCAATGAAGTTTTATCTACGTCGGATCGCGGAAACGCACGCCGACCCATCTGATTTGCAAGCTCTAACGCCCGGCCACTTCATCATTGGAAGGCCCTTGAACGCCCTGCCCGAACCTGACCTGACCGCAACTCCGCCTAATCGATTAGCTGCATGGGAACGATGTCAGCAGATTGCACAGCATTTTTGGAAACGCTGGCATCATGAATACTTGACGTCACTTCAGAAAACATACCGCTGGTCCACCACAACGAAGAACCTCGCAGAAGGAGCCATCGTTATCATGAAGGAGGACAAGCAGCCACCGCAGAGGTGGCCCTTAGCAAGAGTCGTATCTGTCCACCCTGGAGAAGACAAACTAGTTCGAGTAGCCACGGTACAGACAGCGACTGGTGTATACACACGTGGAATAGCTAAGCTCTGTTTGCTGCCAGTGGAACTAGATCCAGAGCAAGCACCATCCTTAGCAAGTCCGCAATGTTTCAAGGCGGCCGGTAAGCCAGAAGGAGAACTCAAACCAGCAGAAGCAGTCGGTGGTTCCAACAACTTTGCAACGTCACGTCTTCCTGGAGCCCAGCGCTGCGGGCACAGATAAGTATCGAGTTTCCAATTTTCATTCAATGTTTTGCAAGACCTTACATTGGCTGTATATTACAGAGCTGCATCGATCGAGGACGTTGACGGTGCTGGAATCAGCCGAACCAAGCGACGTGCAGCTGAGCGACAAAAATAAATATATGCAACGAGGATGATTCGCGGGATATCGCGAGCAGCAACAGCAACGAGGATGGTCCGAAACAGCAACATCATGTAACCCGGGGAGTCACTACACGATGATGTTACATGATCAAGGATGCTGCTCAACGAGGTAGCAGCGACGAGAGTACGATACGAGAAACAGCGAAAACAAAGTGGACCAAGGTGAAGAATACAAAACATGAAATGTAAAAAAATACTATTAGTACAGAGAAGTAGTAGATAAATACATGCAAAATTCATGCGATAGGAATGTTTAGTAGGACCGCACTTATAGCATAGGGAAGTGAATTTTGGTACCGCAGTATTAAAATAAATTAAACATCGAATTAGAGGGACACACAATCTGTAGAACACTAACACAGAACACAACTAGGAAGCACAAAAACAGCGATGTAATTTAACATACGAGTACGGCATGCAGTACGAAAACAAAGGTACATATGAGGTTTAAAAATTGAGGGACATAGGCACGATGAGTCAGTCGAAATTAAAATCCAACGAAAAAGGGACACTGCGCGAGATAAAATAAAATTAATAGGACAGAATAAAATTTAGTGTTCTTAAAACGGACAACGTGCTTTTCATAATTTAGAAAAAGGAAGCTGTGTCAAAAGGTGAATTATCGTACTGTTGGTGACCCGGTGATCATTGATGCACGCAGCTGCTGGAAAGGCAGAAAAGCACGCGAGGATCCGGCACAGGTTGATGAATTACGTGTACACTAAGGTTTTACTCAATGTTGCCATACAAAACAAATTTTAATTTGTCAAAAATCTATAACTTTGCAGATAAATCCATCCTTATGGCAACCCGAACAGAACGTAACATCGGAATTGTTAGTAGAAACATTAAATTTACAACAGTTATTGTTGTTAACAATATTTTTTATAGTAACATCAATGTTTTGGTTTTCAGCACTTTCTTAGAATTTACACAAAAATGATGCTATTCACTTTCTCGTGCATTCAATATTTGTTGTTATTTTTATGCGCATTTTTTCACCATGGCGTTCCGTTTGTCCGCTTCGTGGAATATTTTTCGGTTTTAAAACTTTAGTAAGTAGATATTATAATATACAAATATGATAAATATAAAAAATCTAATTTAACATTTTTATTTACAGGCGACATGTACGATCGACGCCAGTTGATTGCGGCCTTAAAGTTCAATTCCTTACGGGATCGGGGGCACCGTGCACTGATCCGGGTAGTTTTTGGCCTGCATTGTCGACATGAGATAAGAAGCAGCTGATGCCACGATTTCTGAAGTACGTTACTTGCACTGTATCGGTCGATTGTACACTTCCAGAAACGAATGGGACATTAAATCACAACGATGCGGAAGTATTAACGGAGATGGTTGGTAAAGTGCGCAGAGCGACACTAGATAGGAAATTTTGTGATTGCCCGACATATACCCAGAATCAGCAACATATGTGTTCTGGATGTTCCGTTTGTAAATAAATATCCAAAGAACACATGACATACCTTGTCAAAATGTAAACAAAACAGCTCTTGGTGGTAGTGGAGCTTATTCAACGGAACATGACAACTAAGTAAGTAGAAATATGTTTCAATATTACCACGACTGCTAAAGGTTTTGTTAGCTAACTTTACTGTGCGAATTTTTCAGCTGACAAGATTATGCTCTTGCTCCTACCAATGGTGAGTGTGTCGTTCTTGAGCATAGATTAAATAGGCTGCGTGTTCCCGTATGCGATGCGCTTGTAGGAAACGATTTAAACTTTGAGAAAAGATACTATGTAAGCATCTACAGACTTCAATTTAAAGATGTTATAAAAATATGCAAATGAAAAAATGTGTGAATCACAATTTTGCTGGAAATTCAATTTAACAGTAAATCCGCTGTAAAAAAAACAAGTAAAATTGTTGTGAAAACAATGTAAATCAACGTTTTGACTTCCAAAATCTACAACAGAATAACATTCTAAATCGTTGTAAGTGGTTTCAAAATGTATGGAAAAAAGCCAATTTTTTCATTGTTACATCGCTTAACGACCGCCCTTTTTCGATGTAAAAATTGTATTTATAATGAAATTGATTGTAGAAACAACAAATTTGATTGTATATTCATTGTACATTTTTCAACATATCTAATCTTTTTACATCGTTTTTCATTGTAATGTAACAATGAAAATCACTGTAATTCCGTTATACATTTTTATTCGGGAATGTCTCGTCGGAGACGCTAAGCAGATGATTCAATTTCCGTTCTACACCACGACCCGCGTGTGTCAACGATCCAGAACCAGAGACCATGCATCCTAACGAAAGGAAAAGGCGATAGCGAGTTCATATTCTCTTACATCTTCTGCACTGCCAAAAATATCATACCCTTTAGAAAGACCTCGCACTCTTTAGAAGTGCGATACGTAGAAATAACGCGATTTATTTTTCATTTCTTCGCTCCAAAAAACGACACCTCGTGTGGTTCAAAAAAATCGATGCTGAAACTATAGTAAACATCCTTGCAAAACAAAATAACGATACCCATTAAATTTCTTTTTTTTTGCATCACACATGTGTACCAACAGCAGCGATGCCAGATGGGAAGACATATTTTCATTTTGAAGACATTTTTTTAGACGGTTTTTATGGAAACCTGGCTGGTTTCTGGTTCAAAATCAACAACCGATAGATTTTGCCAGACAACCAGTGGCAACCCTGGAGACAGACCAAGTTCAACATCGCGATACAGAAAGGCAACTTAAATTTCATTTTTCTCGCTCCGAAAGCTCTACACCCCCTTTCAAGCCGCTTTCAATCCAACTTGTGTGGAGTACCATAGCAAGAGTAGAGTAGTAAATGTTGAAATGACCGAGTAATTAGAAAGACCCCAAAGAGATTCTCTCATTGTTACTTACGTCCTATTCTAAATTTTCTCTAGAAGTATCCCGTGATCGGAGAGTCGAAAGCGAATTCAAACTCGCAATTTGCTTACTTTTGCAAACAAGAGCCGCGTTACTAGCGCAACGGTGCAGCGGTATAAACAAGGAACCTTACCTTCTCGCTTCTACCACACACCGATTTTTTTTCCTTGGTGATTCACAGCGTCTGCCAACGAAGAACAATAAAAGGCCGAAAACTATATCGACTAGGCAGAAAATTAGGTCATTATTTTCAATTTAGCGCGTTCTTCGCCCTTACTGGGGTATTACTTACGGACAACCCTCTCAGAGGAATATATTCTGATGACCCTCTCGGGGGAATTATTCATAGAAAAACCCTCTCGAGGGAAATACTTTCGATAACCTCTCAGAGGATTGACCCTCGTTGGGGCATTACTTACGGAAAACCCTCTCAGGGGAATATATTCTGATGACCCTCCCGGGGGAATTATTTGTAGAAAAACCCTCTCGAGGGAAATACTTTCGGTGCCCTCTCAGGGGATTCATTCAACACCCTCACAGGGGCAATACTTTCGGAACCCTCTCAGGGGATTATATATCGGACACCCTCTCGGGGGAATTATTTATTTCCTATACTGCCGTGATCCGCATAACAGTCCCATTTGCTATGGGTTTCCTATGCAGATGGGCCAGTTATGCGTATCACGGCAGTATACATACTTACTAACTTTACCGAGCTGCGCCATTGTCGTGTACGGACGAACCAGTAGCCGAACTCCTCGTTCCAAATCAATCACACAACTGACGACCCAAGTAACCACGACGCTTCAAATGATGTAAAGTTAACAGTCTTAAATGAGTCGTTCGCAGAATGCGATAAAATGCTTCATTGCTGTAAATGCAACACCAATGCTTTCATAAAGTGGAAAAGGGCGATTAAGCGACTGATGTAAGAGCTGTCAAAGAAAGCATTTATTTTACATTAGTAACGCTCTTATAAAGCTTTAGTCTGTTAAAAGCATTACTAGATGCTGCAATAATGTTTGTTTCGTTTTGACAGATCGATGTTATATAACACAACGAAAAGCTGATATAATGCCAAAATGAAAATAAAATGGAAAAATGAACGTTTTCCCATTTTCCACTTCTTATTATTAGTCAGATACAACATTACCATCACCACAAAATTCCAATTCCTTCAGATTTTTAAATTAATTTTATGGGATCCGGATCATCTGACATCAGCTTCATACGAGGTAGGCCGTTAGCACTCTTATCTGTGGAGGATAGTTGCCGACGGAATGACATTTGCAATATATGAATAACGTTTTACATTATATAGCCTTTGTTAATGCAATGACACGTCGGTATAGAAGGATAGGTGCAAACATTTGTCATTTTTTTGAGTAGCACGAAGCAGAGATCAGTTTTTTAGTAGAGATTCCGAAACATACTTAATATTGACATCAAATTGTGCAGATGAAATTATGAGCATTTAGTGGTTTCTCTATGATATGCTTCATCTGAGTTGCAAATTATAGGAATGCATACTCGCGTTGTTTAATTTCATGTATTCCTCAACGGAGATAGGATTGGTCAAAAGCTATAGGCGGTGCAGTGCTCCGATATTTTTGCCCCATTCGTAGAAAATTGCCCGTTTGCCACACTACTCTCCATGTTGTTTCAGGTTGATATTTTTTGATTAGAACATTTTCTTCATAAACGTCAAATTATTTTAATGTTTCATAACTTTTAGTTCAAGCATTATATGCTTTTCAAGTGTAGCGCAGTAGAGCGTCAAAGCATTTGTAAATGCAATGCGATCAAACACTAAACCGTTGCTCTAAAGGTATGTATAATGCCTGTTACCTGGGACGGGACATACGAAGCCGGTCTTCTTTTTCCCTCTCGGTTTTGTTGTTATTTTGCAAGGAAAAGTTCGCTCGCAATATAATTTCAAGCAAAGGTCAATGATAGAGCTGTGCAGATGAGGTACAGAGTTGTGCCGATGATGTACGGAAAATGATGTAGCTTTCACATGACATAAATTATGTTATCATTCATATGAATAATCTGATTATAGCTTCATTATCCGTAACTGTCAAGTAGTAGAGTTTTGTACCTATTTTTATCTAGAGACATTAATTTTTACCTAGAGTCGAAAATTAAATAACTGTTTACAAGAATTTTGAATTTGTCTTGTCATAGACTAATAGATCGCAATCGATTGATCGATTTCACCGGTCTGATATAAACAGAGCAATTGCATAAGCTTTCTGCTGAGAAAGTTAAACTAATTTCTACGCACACATTATTTTCCACAAATTTGAACGAGAGACGCAATGTTTCATAAGTTGATTCAGTTGTGCAGGTTATTTTTGAGGATTTTGTAAGAGAGGCTTCTAGTTCTAGATTTTCTGTACTCCTCCCTGCGGGAAACGCGGGGACAGGTTACTACGATTATTTAATAGAACTTTGTTGGCTGTTTTTGAATTGACAGAAGTGTGCTACCACGGCTCTCAGAAGCGAGGCCTGCTACCCCGCGAATTCTGCGGTGACGTCAGAGAAATCGTTGAGATAAACAGGCGGATTTCTAGAAAGTTGATAATTGAAAAATTTAAGCTCTTACGGTGTGCAACGAATTCTTGACGTAATTTACGCCATAATTACACTAGACACCAGAGGTAAAAATAATCGAAGCTCTTATTTGACGGCTGAAAATGAACCTGGTGCGATTCGCGGTGAATAGAAAAAAATATTCATATGCCTACAAAGCATATGAAACAACAATCATCATCGCTCACATTGTGCCAGGGCCTACTTTGATGCGTTTGATTCGTTACTGTACGGTCACTTCGTGTAATAATCGGAACCGAATGAAAAACTGCATGGATGAATGGCCGGTTTGTTCGTTTAACGTTTTCAGCTGCGTGCGGCTAAATATGATCAATTTTAATTCAATGAATTTGAATATTTTCAACTCCGCTGGACACAAAATATAATCAGTGCAGCCATGTGATTAGTAGCGAAATTTGGGAATTTGACTGCATGTCATAGAAAACATATCTAACCGCTATTTCCTATTCCCAGCATAGGTTTTGGACATCGGCATAGCTTCCTTCCCTGGTAACATTTGAAGTTTTATGGTAGTTTTATAGCCACTCATAAAACTTAGATTACCCTTGTAGCGTGCTATAAAACATTGAATGCTGCTTGGGTTATGATCTATCAGGTGCCGATCATTCGGTGGCAGCAAAGAAAATATGAATTCTATTTAATTATTTTTATTATTATTTAATGAATTAAAATATCAACAAAAGAATAAATTAATAAAATATTCTACAATTACTACTTTAAAATGATTCAATCTACAATTTATTTATCTGACAATCTCCAATCTTATTCACACAAGGTGATGGCAAGTTTTTCATAGTGTTTAACTAATTTTATGAAATAATTATCTCACTGATTATTCAAAAAATACTCCTCAAAATTTTCAATAAATATATTCGGCATTAATTTTTCACTGTCTAATATAAATATGCATTTGTCGGTCGCTAAGGTGATCAAACTCACGAATGGAATTATTTGTTTGTTAGAAAATAAAGTAATATTTTTTTTAAATATTATTTTTTTCATAAAAATATTTGTAATAAAGTAACAATTGTAACAATCTAATAAATGCATCCTAAAATAGCCTGGAATTTATTTTTTGATACCAAATTCTTAACTTTCTTAGTTTTGTGGCAATTTCATTATTGAGCTTTTATATAATTGATGCACAATTACAGCAGCGTAAAATCAATTAAACGAAAAGTGACACATCATCATGTTTTACCGGCGTCGGCGGTAAAACATGATGATGAGTTATGTTCTACCGTAGACCATGCGGTAGACTTGGGTGCAACGCCCAACTCCTACTTAGCAGAAGACAAAGAATTCTTCACATTTCCTTTCGATCATGTCCATATGAGCCTGCCTAGTCCTAGTTTTCCGTTTTAAGTTTATAACTGATTCGTTCTAGAATACCTATCCGTCTTTCAATTTCATTGCTTTCGTTTCTCTTAGTCTCAAATTAGTCGAAAATAACCATCAAAATCGATACCTTGCGGCAATTAAAACATAGTAACAAAATCAATTATTTGGAATATTTATTCTTTTTATTAATTGCCAATATACCGGGAGCAGTGCGGATAGAAAAAAAATATTTTCTTTAACGCATTCTGATAGCAATAGGAACTTCTTTCCACCTCAACATATATCTAAATGTTTTTTTTAACAAAAGCATATAAATATAGATTCAAAACAAATTTTATAAATGCAAACATTTTGTTTTTAATACGTCATAGACTTTGCCAGGAAATAACGATACAGCCCAAACGTTATTGCTTTCAAGAAAATGAAAATCGTCAAGATAGGTCCGGTTCACAATGACAGGCCATTGCCGGTTCGCGGTGACATTTGCTTTTTTTCACTTTGCACGTCCCGTCCTGTTACATTGCTCATAAGAGGCAATGTCTTGAAACATTTAGGATGTTGTGTTATGGCAGCACTGTTTTAAGAAAGTAGTTTTAGAGCAAATGAACATTATCGATGTTAAAATAATGCTTCAATATAATGAATGTGGTTATTTGGGGAGCTTTTTCTTACTCGTTTAATTCTATCTCTTTTGAACAGAATACTCTCTCCGCTCCAACAATTTTATTTTAATATTTCTCTCTCTTCGTCTCATTCCCTACAATATCTAAGATCGCCAATCCATACACTGTATAGGAAAAACTGAATTTTCCTAAAGTGCTGGGCCAAAAAAATCGAATTTTTTTTAATCTATTTGAATTTCATACTTTCAATTGCGCTTATTCAAATTTCCAACGCGACTAAGAACTGAGAACTGAAATTGCAGCTCTTGATATCATGCTACCTCTGACGTGCATGCGTGCATAGTCCAAACTTTACTTCGATATCGACTTTTTTTTAACCCTTTCATGCCCAACTTTTTTCTAGTGCATATAGAGTTTCGAAACTATTTTTCTTGAAAACGTTGGGATCAAGAAACGCGAAAGTCCTGTTTCCATAAAGATAGGTGCTTCCCTCGCCGTGCTAGAAGCTGCTCAATTTTTATCTTCCAATGCTCACTACAATTCTCCTAGAATATTTACAATACCTAAGTAACAATTGAAGTTTTATAGCACGCTACAAGTGCAATCTAAATTTTATGAGTGGCTATAAAAGTACGATAAAACCTCAATTGTTACTTAGGTAGTTCAATAGCGTAGAAAACGTAGCGAAAGACAGTCTAAATTAATAAGTTTTATCAGTTTTCAATAATATTGCAACATAACGAATATATATGAAAAAATCATTTTCCGTCGTCAACGTAAACTGTTCCTGACAGCACTGCTCCATCGGAATCCAATCAGACTAATTGCAATAACTTCAGAATAATCAGATACGCACTTTACGAACTGTTCGTTAATTTGTTGATATCTTTTTTTCACACTTTAAAAATTCATTTGCAGATGTAGCCCAAGAGAAATATGCTTCAGATAGGAAAACAGCAACGTACAACATTTGCCCGCGCTTTAAAAATTTGAATGAAACGGAGTAAGCGAGAAAGAAACGAAACGAAAGAACTGAAGGTAATAGAAACATACTTATTTTAGGACAGTTGTATTCATTTTTTGTCGCTTCATGTACCTTTTTCCGATTATGGTTTCTTATCACGTACCCCTTTCTGAAAATTGTTTACCACCACTAACCTGTCAAAAAAGAAACAAATTAAAGGGTTGCGTACAGGACACGACCACGGTGACATTAAAAATGTAGCCTACAATATAATTCGCGAATGAATTTTAATCTATCACAACTATCTACTCACGTTCTAGCTTACTCTCCTGCTCCCATATGTTAAAAATTGCTATACACCCTGTTTCATTAAAACGTGATTTATTGAAGGTCATTTAACAGTAACAAAATTTTAAAACAAGTACAACACCATGCTCTCTGCTATACCTTAAACTAATCTATTATTTCAATTAATCAATTATCTCATTAGCTGATTGGCATTTTTAGTGGATCTATCTAGCGGAAATAGGCTGGTCTGTTCAGAAAATATATTCAAAGCGAGTAGCTCCATATTGAGGACTGCAATGAGGAAATAATGATACCCACTAAATCGTAGGTAACTATCAAAAATAAATAGATCTAAAACATCAAACTTTTCAAGATTGAGACTCAGCTTCAACATATTGCAAGCAGATTCATTGCGATTTTGAACTGTAATTTTACTTCCACGTTAATGAGAAATTTTAACCTAAAAATAACTCCAAGAAATCCAAATAAGATTCTGTATAACTAAAATAATTTCCTCAGTGAAAGATAGGCATACTTTGAAGTGTTAAAATATAGGAATGATGTACATTAATCTCGACAACCTAAATACTACTACTAATACTACTGTGCTAAAAATTGCTTTTTTTATTTTTTATTTCAGATATGGGTATGTAGAGTTGTTAGCTGGGCGGAAGCAACACTGCTGTAAAATTAGTACTGAGCGTTTATTATGCAATAACGAGTCAGTTTGCTATGTTACATTTTACACCTCTTACCTTTCAGATCGTATAAATATTGGGAGTTTTCCTGCTTGCCGTACAGTTAATCCACCTACATAAAAAACAACAGCAACATACCATTCTATGTAATCAATCCGTATTTTTATATATTATATTTATATTTCCTGATTAGTGATTATACATCATATTATCATGATTTAACCTGTTCTACAATATTCCGCCACGTCACTCGGTCAGTTGCTGCTTGTCTCCAACCTCTCAGGTATCCGATACTCGCCAGGTTCTGCTCCACTTGGTCCAGCCACCGGGAACGCTGCGCTCCTCTCCGTCTTGTACCTGCCGGGTGGGAGGTGAAAACCAACTTGGTGGGGTTGTTGTCCGACATCCTCACAACATGCTCCGCTCACCGTACCCTTCCAGCTTGAGCTACTTTCCGGATACTTGGCTCACCAATCACCATAGAGTCGCGCAAGTTCGTGGTTCATCCTTCTCCTCCACACGCCATCCTTCTGCACACCTTCGAAGATCGTTCTCAACACCCTTCTTTCGAAGACTTCGAGTGCTTGCAAATCGCATTGTCCACGTTTCGTGCCCGTAGAGAACCAACGGTCTAATCAGTGTGTTGTACATGGCGCATTTTGTGCGGTGGTGAACCTTCCTGGATCTCAATCCGTATGCATCAATCCTCAATTGTTTTTCCACCAACTATTTTGCATAATTCAAGTCGTAATAATCTAATAAATCGACTGATTTTCTACTTTTAGAGTTTAATAAATGCTTTATGTGGATAAATCGGTGGCAAAGCTGTACACAATTTTCCCTACGCATACTACCAAGCGTTCAATTCTTACACATGCTCAAAGAAAGTAACTTGAGCCTTAACTCACTCAAACTGTATTTACTCACTCAGACTGCACTTGCAAACTCAAGTACACTCACACACACTGTACTTGATACTCAACCATTAACTCACTAAAACTGCATTTATTTGCTTCAATAAATTAACTTCACACATAGACTGAACTTGACACCCACTCATTGTTACACTCAAGCACTTGCATACACAAATATATTCACATTCATTTGAACACAGATTGCACATGAACATTCAGACCCTCCTACATGTATACTGCACTTGCACACTCTGTCTAAAAGACGAATTTCATATCGATTTGCCTCGGTCTTCACTACACCTGCACATTAAAACATTGTGACATTTCGACTAGAGATGGGCCATTCTTTCGCGAACGGTTCAAACGAACTAGTTCTTCGTAGAGAATGAGTGAACAGAAATTCTTTTTAAAAGAACGGTAGTTCTCAATTCTCTTTAAAACGAATGAGCTGAACATCACCTAAAGCCGTTTAACATATTATACGGGCCGATTTTTAGGTGAACGTAGTGGCTTAGAACAATGTGCCATATATACTGTATCACCTATGATAACATAGTATAAAAATACGATTCACAGTAATACACGATCGTTTCACTCGTTACCACAATATGTGGCACAAGGAGGCACACTTTTGACAACTCAAAAATTGTCAACAAACTGTAGCCAAAAAATCATAGCAACCATTGTTTTTGTTTTACTGAACACTATGGCACATCGTGGCACATTGCGGCACAAGCTACCACGCTGTTTGTTTGTAGGCACAATTCGATTTGTGCTAAGCGACTCGCCCCTTGAAATGAACTGACTTGTTGTCGAACAAACCGCTATCGGTGCTCTCTTATGACGATTTCGCTTGAACCCGAAACAGAGTCAGTTTCTAACCCCAACCGCTGTAAGTTCATACATTTTGACAGCAGTTGGGGTTAGAAACTGACTCAGTTTCATTTCAAACAACAACCACATTAGTGTGGAACCGGGCGAAGAATGACACACAAGCTAAATAAAAATATTGATCTCACTCTCTACTTCTGTCAGTATACATCATAAAGAACTCGTTACCCTTGGTGAAACCGTTCAGCATACAAAAATATAACAGGGCAGGAATCGTTCTGTGAGAGCTCTCGCGCAGAAATTTTATTGCATCTCCCAGATTCAAATGTTTTGAGAACCATTCACAAGATACGGGTAAAACATCAGCTGAACGAAAGAACGGTTCATGCGAACTAGTTCTTTTTACAGAACTGTTCGATCGGGAATGGTTCTTCGAAGTGAACTGTTTTGCCCATCTCTAATTTCGACTAAGTGCACTTAAATACACTTACACAGATTGCACTCGACATTCAAACATTACACTCAAACTACACTTGCAGAATATAATATAATCACACACATACCTAACCTGTGATTTTTCTTTTTCATTTTTGGAATTAGGTATTTCAAAAATGGAGATCAAAGTAAACTTGAAACAATTATTATCGTAACCTACCTGACAACTGGAAAACCCAACCTGTGGATCAACGAATATTTCCTCAGCTAGGACAGGCCCCCACCATGTATCCATAATACTATGCTTTCAGCATTTTCTGTACACACCGGTAAGAAATACTACAACGTAGTTTTAAAAGATTTATCTTAAGGTTATTTTTCATGCACCCTATTTCAGGTGCTGAACGCTGTTCTAACCAGATGCCGTTGAAACAAATAAAAAGTGGACAATAATGAACAGAACTCCTGTGGTTCAGTCAGATTTTTATGGCATGAATGTACCGGCCACGTCATATAAACACTAGATGACTGATTATCCGACCCAATATAGAAGCCTACAATGTTTACCTAATAGCCAGCCCACTCGTTACGAAAGCAAACAACGATTTATTGCTGCCATCACACTTGAATCGGGGTTTCCTTACGAACCAGTAAAATACCAAAATAAATTCGTTAGTTTTATTCTAATTATCCTTTTCTTATCGGTACTGAATACAGTCGAAACATTCGGCAAGGAAATTCGCCGCCGGAGACTGGCAATCGAGCAGCCCATCATGTGATTTAGTGATGACTTTCTGTTCAAAATTAGCTGCTGCCCACATTGGACCTAATTTCACTTTAACCGGTGTTAAAGAGGGCAATGTTAAAAGGAGTTATTATTCATCGCATTCTTATGCATTCTTTGATACATTACCCCGTAGTTTTTTCAGGCTTTGATTCCTATATATACCATTTCAGGCAATTAATACTGTCATTGCAAATGGCACGGCGCTTGTGGTTGAAATCAGGGAGTCACTTTCATCCTTGCTGACCACTATGCAGTACTTGAGACAACGGCATCTTCCAACTAATTTACCAATCGAGTTCTGGATAATTAGCTTAAAGTACTAATGTTTGAGCTGCAGATTAGGCTAGAAAACTTCCGGGTTGTGTCATGCAGACTTCCAAAGGTATAGTAATACTATTTGCGGCTAATCTGCAAAGTGTTGGCGGAATGCAGTTGGATGCCATTAGACTATCCTGGAACATCGGAACGTCTACAGAACGTTAGTTTAAAAAGTGGCCTCATAATTGTTGAACCACTCGGAAGAATTTAGATAATATTCGTTCCAAAATTACATTGATAGTTATCAGTGCGTTTTGAGTTTTGCAGGCATTTCCAAATTGAAAAAAGAAAATAAATTGGGCTTCTAAAACTAAAAAGCTTGCAATATGTTAGGAGCAAAATTTAGAATTTAAATATGTAAGATGTAAGTTTAATTAGGATTTAAATATGTAAAAAAAACTTATTGTAATTGTTAGAGAATACTTTCATTCGAAATCACTATTTTTGTACACAATGAATCATAACCTCAAATCGCCCTCTGGCGGTGGTCCAATGTGGGTCCAACGCTCCATATAAAAATTCGTCCAACGATGGACCCCTGTTAGTCCAATTTGTTGGACGAATCGAAGCTGTCATAACTGCTCGACGTCCAAAAAAGTGTATCAAAAACGTCTTTTGCAAGTCCTTCGTTATGCGTTCATTGAACGATTTATTGGACGTTCGTTGGACCGTCGCCCAACAAATTGGACCAGCGAAGGACTCTCGTTGGGCGTTTTTTTCTTAGAGGGCAGCCGGAATGTTGGCTGGTTCTAATTCGCATTACGGCCACAGACTAACAGACATAACACTCAAAAACAAAGCTTCGCCCGCTTTAACGGTCATTTTAAATATATTTGTAGTTGGGACTGTGGTCACATTTGAAATTATGGCGCCACTGACATATGAACAAGCATGTGGGGGATAGACCACTAGTGAAAAATTGTTCCCAAACCTGAGGGGTAACCCACCAGTAAATAAGTACTATGCTATATTTCACCCTAAGGAGGAAAATTTGGTAAAAACCAAAATTTCTCACTAGGGTGAAAATTTGTTGGTAAAAACCAGTCTTTGTACAGGAGGGCACAAATCCTTATTTCATACTATGTTGCGTTTCGGCTTCGCCTCTTCAGAAACCGACACTAACGTATTGTCGGAATAGATTAGCGCCGGCTTGACGCAAATCCCTTAAAACTAAAACACACTATGTGTTTCAATCAAACGACTGATCAAACGTGATGTCCCGTTGAAACACATAGTGTGTTTTAGTTTTAAGGGATTTGCGTCAAGCCGGCGCTAATCTATTCCGACAATACGTTAGTGTCGGTTTCTGAAGAGGCGAAGCCGAAACGCAACATAGTATGAAATAAGGATTTGTGCCCTCCTGTACAAAGACTGGTTTTTACCAACAAATTTTCACCCTAGTGAGAAATTTTGGTTTTTACCAAATTTTCCTCCTTAGGGTGAAATATAGCATAGTGCTTTCGCATAGGCCTGCTAAGCCAAGACAAGTTTCGGCTTCACTTGTGTCTCATCGGCATAAACAGAACTTCTGCTCGAACGGGACATCACGTTTGATCAGTCGTTTGATTGAAACACATAGTGTGTTTTAGTTTTAAGGGATTTGCGTCAAGCCGGCGCTAATCTATTCCGACAATACGTTAGTGTCGGTTTCTGAAGAGGCGAAGCCGAAACGCAACATAGTATGAAATAAGGATTTGTGCCCTCCTGTACAAAGACTGGTTTTTACCAACAAATTTTCACCCTAGTGAGAAATTTTGGTTTTTACCAAATTTTCCTCCTTAGGGTGAAATATAGCATAGTGCTTTCGCATAGGCCTGCTAAGCCAAGACAAGTTGTAACCTCCATGATCGGTTACATTATAAATCTCGACCGACGGTGTAAATAATAAACAACTTAAATATATAATATGTACATATACCCTAGATACGTTTTGATTTGTTTACCTTTTTATAATATTTTGAATTATTTTTATTTTTCTTTAATTAATAATTATTAGTATCACCCTATTGTAAATATTTATTTAAAATTTGAATTTGCTATAAAAATACCGTATGCCCCTCGATCCTTTGCTTGTCCCAATTATCCCACCGATACAATTGCGCCCTGCGAAAGACTGTTATCTCGCTCTGATAGCAAGAGTCATCTCGCTTGCTATGTACCGCGAAGAGCGGAAATATCCACCACCCAGGACTTCGTGGGATATATAAGCAGGAGCCGACAAGCATTCGGTCTCTTTTTTGGTAACAAAGTAACTAGCTTAAAATTCGGTATAGGTCGTTTTGGTTACCAAGTATTTTTTCAACAGTGATAGTGTTGGTGACAGTACGCGCTGTGTGCGGTGAAACTGTTAGTGCCAGTTGTTTCGCCTAAGTGGAAGAATCCTGACCGGCGATATCGGATCGAAAAGTTATCGAGGCCGGTACTGTTGAAAGGCCTGTGCATTTTACATTACCGACGGCTGATTCAGTGCAACATACGTTCGGTCTGTCACGACCGGCCCGTTCCGTCAATTAGCGGAGACACCACACCAGTCGGCGCAGCGTAGTTGACCCAATGGCAGTAGATACAACATGCTCAAGAGGAATGAGCGAATCAGGTGCCCAATATTGTTTCCTTTGTTTTCCTTCCCAACATTATTAACCCTTGATAGCACATGTAAAATTAAATGATATGATGAACTAAATATTTTTCTTATGGTGTTGTTTTTATTATAATTATTTCTTAAGATTAATAAAATGTAGTGATCTAAATATTTTTCTTATTTAAATATTATATGAGCCCTTTCCGCTCTCTAGTACTTTTGATTTCCGCTGTCGATATTTATATGGGAAGTGTTTCCGCAATTTTCTCCCGGATAGACCCTAGCCGAGCACGTGTAAAAAAGTAGTGCAAAAAAACCGATATTGAATTGTTAAATTGTAACAAATGGCGCCCAACGCTAAATAATTATGAAAAGGTTTTCAATTTTAAACAAAATTGCAACCCTTTTTTACCAGGCTCCGGGAGGAATTGCAACCAATATAAAATTGTTTGAAATATTTTTACCATTTGCAGGTTATATTTATATGATTATATTTGTGATTCAAGTGATTTATATAAAGTGCAAAAAAATCTTTCCGGGTGATGATAATTACTTTAGTGATAAATTTTACCGTCTCTATTGTTTGACCATTTACCAGAATTCAGCCTTTTTCATTTAGACTGACGGGTGAGATTAATTTCCGGGGATTGAGTGATCGTTACCTAGTTCTTTTGTTCTCATTTGAACGCTTTGTTTCGAAACCAATTGTTCTTTTTTTTCGTTTTGAAAATGGCAGAGGTTAATCTAAATTTTGATCAAGCAGTGGAATGGATGAAAACGTGGTACTACGAAATGAGGATAGATCACTTAGAACAAGATGAAATAGTTTTTGAAACTACAGTTAGATCCATCGTAATTCGCGAGGATCCCACGTTTTCCCGAAGAAAACGTAGCATACGGGACCACCTAAAAATTGAAAAAGAAGAAAATAGGTTATACGATGCTCAACTGTCAGTTGACATTGAAGAAGAAATTCTTTTATGTCAGCAAAAATGTGCTGAAATTTGTGGTAGGCTAAAACGAAACGATAGTACCATAATGAGCCGGTGTAAAACACGATTGTCACACTACGCTCACCGTAGTTATCAGCTCCTTAACCAAACAAATAAGACTTCGGAACTAGAAAATACACTTAAAACATTATTTTTTCAAATCGTAAATACAATTAAATCAGAATTTCACCCTGAACTGGAACGCGACGGGAACGCAGACAGTGATCATGGAGATTTACTCGATGATGATACACCAGCTGGCGATGAGTCCGAAAATTCTTCGTCACCTGATGAATCGCAAGATCGAAAAAAGAAACGTAAATCGGTAGATATTGAAATGATAAATTCTCTCCAAGGTCGAATCGAGCAATTAGAAAACGAATTGGCAAGTATGCAGTGCCCGCGTAATACAGCCCCACCAGGGCCCTCAAAAAAGCAACCCTCCATTTTGAAATCAAAAGCAAATAATAACGCATGTCTTGACCAAGCCGGTACATCATCCAACACAGCTAGAAATGCCACTTTTCATCCAACCCTCGATAACAATAACCCATTCTTCGTTTACGCGAACCCGTACCAATACTGGCAACAGTCAAGCAATCACAACCCAGTTCCAACCGATCCTCGGGCATGTAATCACGGTAGCAATAATTGGCAAGAAGTAATTAATAACCATAGGCAACCTTACAATCATTCTACGACAAAGTTTATTCCCACTCCTCCGAGTAATCACTCTCAGCAAAGGTTACCGGTGTCAAAATGGCCCATTTCTAAATATGATGGCGATGATCAGGGACTTAAACTTAACGAATTCTTAGAAATTATACAAGCATTATCTGTGGCGGAACACGTTTCCGAAACCGAGTTATTTGAGTCGGCGGTGCACTTATTCTCAGGTCCAGCACTCAAATGGTACATGACTATGCGTAGTACCGGTCGCCTTTTAAACTGGCAACATTTGGTGCTAGAATTACGACGATCATTTATGCATCCAGACTTAGACGCACTTATTAAAATGAAAGTCTACCAACGTAGACAACAAAGAAATGAAACTTTCCTTGAATTTTACCACGAAATGGAAAGATTATTTCGTACAATGAGCACACAATTGCCTGACTACGAGAAAGTTCAAATTCTATTGCAGAATATTAGAATTGATTACAAAAAACAAATAAATTTTATTCCCATCGCAGACTTGGCAACCTTAGTAGCGGCAGGCCAAAAGGTGGACGCGTTAAATTTTTCAGCCTATAATAAAGTTTTTGGAAACGAAAAATCACTAGCCTCGCTAGAAAATTCCAACTCCACCAAACAAACGAGAAAAGACAGGCAGCAATCTCAGCCTTCACAACAGCAATCGAGTTCGCGTAACGCACCCAAACCTATTACCAATCAGTCATTAAACCACGCGTCCCAACGCAATGAATCTCACACTCAATCTCTCAATGCCAATGCCGCTAGGAATTCTAACAGGTCTTTACTTACCCTCGAGGCCCTAATAGATGGCCATTGTCCACCACCCTCCAACAATTGTTTCAATTGTGGTAAATGGGGTCACAAGATCCAAACCTGCAGACTACCGAGAGGTGTGTTGTGTGAAAACTGTGGTTTTCGCGGATACCCTTCTAATAACTGTCCTTTCTGCATAAAAAACGGCATGGCTGCGAGCGAAAATCGCCGTCCGCAAAGCCAGTAATTGCGTATAAATTCCAATCCACATTTTTGTCTAATTTCCAAATTGCTCCAGAAAATGTTTATGAAACTACTCCATCAACATTCTCCATTTCATACCCTTATCCCAACGATAACCGACCGTATACCACCGTGAGTTTGTACGGTAATAAGGTTCGCGCATTATTAGATAGTGGCAGCAATTTAACCATAATTAATAAATCGGTATATACACAATTAAAGTCTCCCAAAGTATCACCCCTACAAAACGCTATTTTACTACGCACGGCGAGCGGAGAGCAGCTTGATATTTTGGGACAATTATATCTCCCATTCTGTTTTAACGGGATGATGAAAGTTATTCCTACGCTGGTAGTCCCCAACCTTGCCATAAACTGTATTTGTGGCATGGACTTTTGGAAAAAATTCAATATTCAACCCCAGATTCACGAATGTCTCTCAGTGGAAGCCGATGACGAGTCGGCTATCAGTAACCATACGCCCCCATCAACAGTTCTCAATGCCGAGGAAGAAATTTGTATTGCAGAGATAAAAACCTTATTCTTATCTGCAAAACAGGGCGAACCACTTACATTGACTCCCCTAGCTGTTCACCGCATCGAAATCCAAGATGAGTGGAAGCGAAAACCTCCGATTAGACAGTTCCCCTACGTAATGTCTCCTCGAACTCAAGGGCTAGTCGCGGGAGAATTACAGCGGCTGCTTAAAGCAGGCATAATTGAACGCAGCAATTCTGAATGGTCTTTAAACTGCGTACCCGTTATCAAACCGAACAAAGTCCGACTTTGCTTGGACGCACGCAAAATAAACGAGCGCACTATTCGTGATGCATATCCTTTACCACACCCTTGTCGCATATTGGGGCAGCTTCCGAAAGCGAGATATTTATCTACTATCGACCTATCGGAAGCTTTCCTTCAAATACCTCTCGACCCACACTCCAGAAAATTTACGGCATTCAGTGTGCAAGGAAAGGGTCTATTCCAATACACCCGAATGCCATTTGGTTTAGTTAACAGTCCCGCCACGCTTGCCAGACTGATGGACCAGGTTCTTGGCCACGGCATTTTAGAGCCAAATGTCTTCGTATACCTCGATGATATTGTCGTGGTAACGGAGACATTTGAGCAACACGTGCGCTTACTGCGCGAAATGGCCAAGCGCCTGAGGCAAGCAAATCTAAGCATTAACATAGAAAAGTCCCAGTTCGGAGTCTCTGAAATCCCATTCCTAGGTTATCTCCTTGGTACGAAAGGTCTGCGTACTAACCCTGACAAAATCAGGCCAATTGTCGAATACGCAAGACCGGATACCGTAACCAAACTGAGGAGATTTCTAGGAATGGCGAACTATTACCGTCGATTTATACCAGGATTCAGTGGCATTACCTCTGCACTGACAGACCTTTTAAAAACTAAAACAAAAAAGATTATATGGAACGATCATGCCGAGAAAGCATTTTGTGACGTCAAAGAATTACTGATCTCCGCTCCTATTCTCGGCAGTCCAAATTTCAACTTACCTTTTTCAATCCAAACTGATGCCAGTGACGTAGCTGTCGCTGGGATTCTCACCCAAAAACACGAAGAGGGGGAGAAAGTTATATCTTACTTCTCTCACAAGCTCACTACTCCTCAGAAAAATTATCATGCCGCTGAGAAGGAGGCACTAGCCGCTCTTCTAGCAATAGACGCATTTCGGGGCTATATTGAAGGCTATCATTTTACATTAGTCACTGATTCGTCAGCTTTAACACACATTCTCAACACTAAATGGAAAGTTGGGTCCCGATGCAGTAGGTGGAGTTTGGTTCTGCAGCAGTACGACATGACGGTGGCACACCGGAAAGGTAAAGACCATATCGTTCCAGATGCCTTGTCCCGAAGCACTGCTGCGATCCAGCCTTCCCCTGCCGCATCGTGGCGCAATTCATTAATAGCAAAAATACAACTTAAACCAGACGACTACATAGATTTTAAAGTTGACAACGGTCAACTCTACAAGTTTGTGACATCAAAAGGCGAACCCTACGACAGTCGCTTTGAGTGGAAACTAATTCCCGAACTGGATGAGGTCACTCAAATCATCAGGGAGAATCATGATGATGTATTCCACCCAGGCTTTGAAAAAACCCGCTCTAGAATTCAAAAGCGATACTACTGGCCCCAAATGGCCACAAACATTCGGTCTTACATTCAAAATTGTCAAACCTGCAAAGAAGTTAAACCAGCCTCCGTACCGGTGGCGCCCGAAATGGGTAAATTTAGGGAGGCCTCTCGACCGTGGCAAATAATATCTTTAGATTTTGTCGGTCCTTTGCCACGCAGTCGCAAAGGTAATCAACATATGTTAGTTATAACCGACTATTTTTCTAAGTGGGTTATGATACATCCCTTACGAAAGCTTGAGAGCTCAGCCATGTGTGCGATTCTTCGCGACCACTGGTTCTTTCGAAATTCCGTCCCAGAGATAGTAATTTCCGATAATGGAAGTCCTTTTATCTCTAAGGAATTTAAGAACTTGGTGGATCGTTTCGGAATAACACACTGGCTGAACTCCAAGTATCATTCTCAAGCAAACCCGGTCGAGAGGGTGAATCGAACGATAAACGCTGCCATTCGGACATACGTTCAAGATGATCAGCGCCTATGGGATACAAAACTACCTGAAATAGAATTAATCTTAAACACCAGCATTCACTCTGCTACTGGGTTTACTCCGTATTTTGTGACACACGGCCACGAACTTTCGGAAAGGGGGGCCGACCATCGCCTATTTCGTCACGGGAAAAATTGCTCAGAGGAGGAAAGGGAATCAAAGCGTAAACAAATGTTTACAAAAATCTACGATTTGGTCATCAAAAACCTGGCCAAAGCACACGAGACCGCGCGAAGGAATTATAACCTCCGACACAAACGGTTTTCCAAATCCTTCTGCCAAGGTCAACTCGTTTTCAGAAGAAACACTAAACTGTCTAGCGCGATCGAGCACTACAACGCGAAGTACGGCCGACAATACCTACCGTGCAAAATATCTGCGAAAGTCGGATCCAACTCATACCGACTGGAAGACCTATCAGGGAAAGATCTGGGGGTTTGGCCGGCCATTCATTTAAAGCCGGGGTAAAAAAAAACACTAGGTCTTAATTTCATTCTTTATTTGGTTAGGCTGTATCCTTGTATCGGGGTGGGAATCTGAAAGAAAAGAAAGCTTTTTAATTGTAAAATATATACTCACCTGAAGCAATGAACCCCCGACGATTTCCCCGGTAACATAATCTAAAAAAAAAGAGGTCCAAATTAGCCACCAAAACACCTTAAAAAACATTTCCTCACCTAAAATAAGCAAACCTACTTTCGGTCATCCATTCTTCAACATAATGTTTTGTATTTGTTGATTCTCTACTGTCATTATCGTTTTGACGTCTGACATTCTCCTCCGTTCAAGAGTTGACCTAACGGGTGGCACAAAAGTGGGTTCTATGAAAAAGAAAGGCAACCCGGTGCATTCGATGTTATATGTGAGGGAACACGGAGCACAGTGGGTCAAACCTGATCGACTATGGAAATTTATTATTAATCTAAATTCGATCAGTTCGTCGACAAACTAAAATGATCATAATTGAGAAAGCCTATAGAATAGGTATAATATTAGGGCGCCCTAGAATAGAGATAGATTTTTAGTTAAGGAATGAATGATGTGAAGCATGAGAGATAAGTGATTGATGTGAATGAAATGCCTGAATGTAAGATGCGAATGTGATATGATTGAAAGCGTACGAATGTAAGAATGAGCGAGAAAAAAAGAACAAGTGTGTTTCAATAATACTTAGAAACTTTTGGTCTTAGTTTACATGCTAATGACCGGATAAAAATAGAAGGACGATGTTTTCTCGATATCTTCGAAATCTCCTTCCATGAGTAATTCACCTAGTCAATCTAGTCAACCTTTCTTGGCAGGAATTTGGATGAGTTCTGGTATTATGGTCAAATGAGGGAGTGGTATGAAATACTATTTTATCTGACGGATCCTGAGATTGCAAAATAGCACAATTAATAAAAATCACCCTAAATCACAAATATACTCTTCCGTGGCGAGTCTCACCAATTGAAAATCCTATAATACAGCAGAAAAGATCCTTTGGGAAAATCATTGTTCTGTATTAAAATGGATATTCAAAGGGCAGTAGGCCCACGATTTATAATCTGGAATTGGATACCCCAAATCAAACTTCTTTTGAACATGGCGAGTCTCACCGCTCTAAATTCAAATAATGTGGTAGAAAAGAGCTCCTTATGGATCAATCATTGTTCTGCATTATCTTGGAATTGCAGTGGAAGCAGGCCCATGGCTTAGTCAACATATTTTAGTTTTTTTATAAACATGGCGAGTCTCACCGCTCTGAATTCAAATAATGTGGTAGAAAAGAGCTCCTTATGGATCAATCATTGTGCTACATTACCTTGGAATCGCAACGGCAGTAGGCCCATGGCTTAGTCAAAATATTGTCCCCAACATGGCGAGTCTCACCGCTTTAAATTCAAATAATGTGGAAGAAAAGAGCTTCCTATGGATCAATCATTGTTCTACATTACCTTGAAATCGCAGCGGCAGCAGGCCCATGGTGGAGCTTAAACACAACCAAAAAAAAAACTTTTTTTCTAACCAGCTCTGGGAGGATTGTAACCTCCATGATCGGTTACATTATAAATCTCGACCGACGGTGTAAATAATAAACAACTTAAATATATAATATGTACATATACCCTAGATACGTTTTGATTTGTTTACCTTTTTATAATATTTTGAATTATTTTTATTTTTCTTTAATTAATAATTATTAGTATCACCCTATTGTAAATATTTATTTAAAATTTGAATTTGCTATAAAAATACCGTATGCCCCTCGATCCTTTGCTTGTCCCAATTATCCCACCGATACAATTGCGCCCTGCGAAAGACTGTTATCTCGCTCTGATAGCAAGAGTCATCTCGCTTGCTATGTACCGTGAAGAGCGGAAATATCCACCACCCAGGACTTCGTGGGATATATAAGCAGGAGCCGACAAGCATTCGGTCTCTTTTTTGGTAACAAAGTAACTAGCTTAAAATTCGGTATAGGTCGTTTTGGTTACCAAGTATTTTTTCAACAGTGATAGTGTTGGTGACAGTACGCGCTGTGTGCGGTAAAACTGTTAGTGCCAGTTGTTTCGCCTAAGTGGAAGAATCCTGACCGGCGATATCGGATCGAAAAGTTATCGAGGCCGGTACTGTTGAAAGGCCTGTGCATTTTACATTACCGACGGCTGATTCAGTGCAACATACGTTCGGTCTGTCACGACCGGCCCGTTCCGTCAATTAGCGGAGACACCACACCAGTCGGCGCAGCGTAGTTGACCCAATGGCAGTAGATACAACATGCTCAAGAGGAATGAGCGAATCAGGTGCCCAATATTGTTTCCTTTGTTTTCCTTCCCAACATTATTAACCCTTGATAGCACATGTAAAATTAAATGATATGATGAACTAAATATTTTTCTTATGGTGTTGTTTTTATTATAATTATTTCTTAAGATTAATAAAATGTAGTGATCTAAATATTTTTCTTATTTAAATATTATATGAGCCCTTTCCGCTCTCTAGTACTTTTGATTTCCGCTGTCGATATTTATATGGGAAGTGTTTCCGCAATTTTCTCCCGGATAGACCCTAGCCGAGCACGTGTAAAAAAGTAGTGCAAAAAAACCGATATTGAATTGTTAAATTGTAACAAAGTTTCGGCTTCACTTGTGTCTCATCGGCATAAACAGAACTTCTGCTCGAACGGGACATCACGTTTGATCAGTCGTTTGATTGAAACACATAGTGTGTTTTAGTTTTAAGGGATTTGCGTCAAGCCGGCGCTAATCTATTCCGACAATACGTTAGTGTCGGTTTCTGAAGAGGCGAAGCCGAAACGCAACATAGTGTGAAATAAGGATTTGTGCCCTCCTGTACAAAGACTGGTTTTTACCAACAAATTTTCACCCTAGTGAGAAATTTTGGTTTTTACCAAATTTTCCTCCTTAGGGTGAAATATAGCATAGTGCTTTCGCATAGGCCTGCTAAGCCAAGACAAGTTTCGGCTTCACTTGTGTCTCATCGGCATAAACAGAACTTCTGCTCGAACGGGACATCACGTTTGATCAGTCGTTTGATTGAAACACATAGTGTGTTTTAGTTTTAAGGGATTTGCGTCAAGCCGGCGCTAATCTATTCCGACAATACGTTAGTGTCGGTTTCTGAAGAGGCGAAGCCGAAACGCAACATAGTATGAAATAAGGATTTGTGCCCTCCTGTACAAAGACTGGTTTTTACCAACAAATTTTCACCCTAGTGAGAAATTTTGGTTTTTACCAAATTTTCCTCCTTAGGGTGAAATATAGCATAGTGCTTTCGCATAGGCCTGCTAAGCCAAGACAAGTTTCGGCTTCACTTGTGTCTCATCGGCATAAACAGAACTTCTGCTCGAACGGGACATCACGTTTGATCAGTCGTTTGATTGAAACACATAGTGTGTTTTAGTTTTAAGGGATTTGCGTCAAGCCGGCGCTAATCTATTCCGACAATACGTTAGTGTCGGTTTCTGAAGAGGCGAAGCCGAAACGCAACATAGTATGAAATAAGGATTTGTGCCCTCCTGTACAAAGACTGGTTTTTACCAACAAATTTTCACCCTAGTGAGAAATTTTGGTTTTTACCAAATTTTCCTCCTTAGGGTGAAATATAGCATAGTGCTTTCGCATAGGCCTGCTAAGCCAAGACAAGTTTCGGCTTCACTTGTGTCTCATCGGCATAAACAGAACTTCTGCTCGAACGGGACATCACGTTTGATCAGTCGTTTGATTGAAACACATAGTGTGTTTTAGTTTTAAGGGATTTGCGTCAAGCCGGCGCTAATCTATTCCGACAATACGTTAGTGTCGGTTTCTGAAGAGGCGAAGCCGAAACGCAACATAGTATGAAATAAGGATTTGTGCCCTCCTGTACAAAGACTGGTTTTTACCAACAAATTTTCACCCTAGTGAGAAATTTTGGTTTTTACCAAATTTTCCTCCTTAGGGTGAAATATAGCATAGTGCTTTCGCATAGGCCTGCTAAGCCAAGACAAGTTTCGGCTTCACTTGTGTCTCATCGGCATAAACAGAACTTCTGCTCGAACGGGACATCACGTTTGATCAGTCGTTTGATTGAAACACATAGTGTGTTTTAGTTTTAAGGGATTTGCGTCAAGCCGGCGCTAATCTATTCCGACAATACGTTAGTGTCGGTTTCTGAAGAGGCGAAGCCGAAACGCAACATAGTATGAGTAAATAAGTGTTTGGGACTGTGAATAAAAGGTGGAGCTAGTGTTCTGTGAAAATTGTCGGAACGATATTTTTTGAGGGAATTCCCTCATAGTGTTATGTCTGTTAGTCTGTGTTACGGCTTCAGTGACACAGTCTAGTTTGAATCAGTTGTATCACTGGAGCCGGAATATGGATTAAAACCAACCAGAATTCCGGCTCATTTCCGATTGAACTTTACTGGGTGTACGCAAAGTCCGTATACCGATTACTGGAAGTCTGTTGGCCGATAGTAACGCTGGCTAGCGGCTAGTTGTTGCTTGCTGATGTCATTTAAAAATGATGGTTATATTTTCTACTCATACAATGGATGGCATTTTGGGATGGGTCAAAATACGCTTTGAGGGGAAATTCCGCAGAAACTATTGTTGACTCAGCGCAGTTCAAAGTAGTCACGCACGAAAGAGATGACAATACTCCTTTTGTTCACGAGCACTAGATGTGTTTGGTGAATATTGGTTTGGAGCTTCCCCCCTCAACGTGAATGTTGATAATTGTCTTTTAGGCACAAAGCTCCGATCTACATGTTGAACGTGCCTTTTGAGCCAACCGCTGCTGATTCCTGATTCTAGTTCTAAGTTAGACGAGATGTGATGACTATATCAACGTGCTCCGTGTATCAACCTGGGAAAACAACGCAGTTTACTTCAGCAAATTAATATCATTATTATTTATTTATTCATTTCGTTTATTTGATAGGCACAAATGCGTTAGCTTGGCGGTGCCAAATGCTTTTGTTTTTACATTTTGGATATCTTAAAACTAGGAGGTTACAATGTTGAAATATTTTTTTTTACAAAGGAAAAGAAAGTTTACAGCTATCTTAAGACTAGAAATAAGATTCAATATACAAAAGAGGGCCAAAAGATTTTTTTATGAAAAAATTTAAAACAAGGGATTCACTTTGATATACAAGAGGGGGAGTAATAGTATTTTACGAAATATTTTACGGTTATCTTAAAACTAACAATATAGTTTAGTACACAAAGGGGGGAACAAATATTTATGAGAAATTTCACAGAAATCTTAAAACTAGGGATTCAATTCTATTTACAAGATGGAGGACAAGAGTTTCAATAAAGAGTAAAAATTATAGCTATCTTAAAACTAGGAATACAGAATACTAATTTGAATTTTTTAACTAAAACTTATGCTTGGTCAAGATATTCAAAGGGTGGCTTATTTCCGCATCAGTGTAGCAGCAGTTGTATCAAGGACAGGGGAGAGACAGGGAAAGAAGAGCAAAACTTGCAACTTTCGCTCGAACGGCGGGGGGGGAGGGGGATCAGCGAATCAAATTTGCGCCTCAGTATAGTAAGTCGTCGAGTACCGGATTGGCGGATGGTATTCTTCGGACCCGCGGGGAATCCTTCAAAAGTCATCGGACCTCGAGTCGCTCTCGCTTCAGTTTCCTTCTATGCAGGCGTAGTGGTAAGGGCGACGGCGGTTACATAGTGGCACTCTGGAGCTGATCGGTTCCACAAGGCAGGAGAAAACTCTAAAAACGAGAAATAAAAGAGAGGGGCTAAATTGGGATATTTATCGTTTTTATGAAGGTATAAATAAGGGACATATAGGGGAAATCACGAGTTGCCAGCATATCTCGGACTGGTACATTGGGTGGTCTACCTCGGGCCCGAAGGGATTCCTTTAACTGAGACCTGGCGTCACAATACCCGGCGCACACCCAGACAACGTGTTCGATGTCGTGATAGCCCTCGTCACAAGCGCACAGACTACTCTCCGCAAGCCCAATACGCCGCAAATGCGCATCCATGGTGTAGTGATTGGACATAAGTCGGGACATTACACGAATAAAATCCCGACCCACATCCATCCCCCCGAACCAAGGCTTCGTTGATACCTTTGGGATAATCGAATGTAGCCATCGTCCAAGTTCCCCATTGCTCCACGAGGTTTGCCAACTGTTGAGCGTCCTCTGACGACAAATACTAAAAAATTCGTTGAAGCAGATTGGTCTTTCGTATATGTCACCATTTAATGCGCCCACCTTTGCTAATGAGTCGGCCTTTTCATTGCCCGGAATAGAACAATGAGAGGGGACCCAAACAAAGGTAATCTGATAAGATTTTTCAGATAACGTACACAAGGACTCCTGTATCTTCCCCAGAAAATACGGTAATTGCTTTTTAGGCTTCACCGCACGAAGAGCCTCGATAGAGCTGAGGCTGTCCGAAACGATGAAGTAGTGATCTGTGGGCAGAGTGTCGATGATCCCAAGGGTGTACTGAATTGCAGCTAACTCTGCGACGTAAACTGAAGCGGGATCATTGAGCTTGAATGAAGCGGTGATAGTATTGTTGAAGATACCGAAGCCAGTGGACCCATCGAGATTTGATCCGTCAGTGTAGAACATTTTGTCGCAGTCGACTTCTCGGAATTTATTATAAAATATATTGGGGATCACCTGCGGGCGTATATGGTCCGGAATTCCACGAATCTCTTCCTTCATGGATGTGTCGAAGAATACAGTAGAATCAGAAGTATCTAGGATACGGACACGGTTGGGATTGTACGAAGAAGGATTGATGCTCTGTGCCATGTAGTCGAAGTACAAGGACATAAAACGGGTTTGAGAATTAAGCTCGACGAGCCTCTCGAAGTTTTCAATTACCAACGGGTTCAGAATGTCGCATCGGATGAGCAATCGATATGAGAGTTCCCAAAATCGATTTTTTAGCGGAAGAACGCCCGCCAGCACTTCGAGACTCATCGTATGGGTCGAGTGCATGCAACCCAAGGCAATGCGCAAGCAACGGTACTGGATTCTCTCCAGTTTGATGAAGTGTATGTTCGCAGCGGAGCGGAAACAGAAACACCCGTACTCCATCACCGACAATATCGTTGTTTGGTACAACCTGATCAGGTCTCCTGGGTGAGCACCCCACCATGTTCCTGGTTGATCGTTGCACCCATTAATAAAAGCTGGAGTTGCGCCGGCTCACGCTTCCTAGAAAAAACAACCAACTCAGTTTTCTCCGTGGAGAACTCAATACCCAGCTGAAGAGCCCAAGCAGACAAATTGTCCAAGGTATTTTGTAATGGTCCTTGCAAGTCGGCAGCTTTGGGCCCTGTAACAGAGACCACCCCGTCGTCTGCAAGTTGCCTTAGCGTGCATGAATTGGCAAGACAATCGTCAATGTCATTCACGTAAAAATTGTAGAGCAGGGGACTTAGACATGAGCCCTGGGGAAGACCCATGTAGCTAAATCGCGATGTTGTTAAATCGCCATGCGAGTGTGCATGTGCTTTTCAGACAACAGGTTTAGCAAAAAGTTATTTAAAATTGGTGAAAGACCATGCTGGTGCAGCTTCTCTGACAGAATGTTGATAGAAACTGAGTCAAAAGCCCCCTTAATATCCAAGAAGACTGATGCCATCTGCTCTTTGTTAGCATAGGCCATTTGGATTTCTGTAGAAAGCAACGCAAGGCAATCGTTCGTCCCTTTGCCTTTGCGGAAGCCAAATTGTGTATCTGACAGTAAGCCATTTGCTTCAACCCAATTGTCGAGGCGAAACATGATCATTTTCTCGAACAACTTCCGAATACAGGACAGCATTGCAATCGGCCGATACGAGTTGTGGTCGGAGGCTGGTTTTCCTGGTTTTTGGATGGCGATGACCTTCACTTGCCTCCATTCATAAGGGACAATGTTACCCTCAAGAAACTTGTTAAATAAATTCAACAGGCGCCTTTTTGCAGTGTCAGGCAGATTCTTCAGCAAGTTGAATTTGATTCTGTCTAACCCTGGGGCGTTATTGTTGCACGATAAGAGAGCAAGTGAGAACTCCACCATCGAAAACGGTGTTTGGTTCGCGGTATCGTGAGAAGACGCGGCGCGGTACGTTTTCTGTACCGGGACAGAGTCCGGACAGATCTTCTTGGCGAAAGCGAATATCCAACGGTTTGAATATTCCACGTTCTCGTTGGTACTATTACGGTTACGCATACGTCGAGCCGTACCCCAAAGAGTGCTCATCGCTGTTTCTCTCGTTAACCCGTCGACGAACCGGCGCCAATAACTGCGTTTTTTGGCTTTCATTAGACTCTTCATTCGCCTTTCTAACGACGCGTACTGTTGATAGCTAGCGGGTAACCCGTCTTCCCGGAAGGCCTTATATGCAGTGGACTTTTCCGCGTACAGCTCTGAACACTCTTTATCCCACCACAGGGTGGGAGACCGTCCATGGGTATTCGCGCTGGGTACTGGTTTAGTCTGAGCTTGATTCGCACTGTCGAGAATCAAGCCAGCCAAAAACCTGTACTCTTCCTCCGGAGGAAGTTCTTGAGTGGATTCGATTTTAACGGATATCGCGGTCGCGTAACTCTTCCAATCAATGTTCCGTGTGAGGTCATACGAGACATTGATTGTTTTCGATGGTCTTGAACCGTTAGCAATTGAAATCACGATAGGCAAATGATCGCTACCGTGGGGATCAGGGATCACCTTCCACATGCAATCTAACTGTAGCGATGTCGAGCAAAGCGATAAATCCAACGCGCTTGTGCGTGCTGGTGGTGTAGGAATCCGCGTCATTTCTCCCGTGTTTAAGATGGTCATGTTGAAATTATCGCAAAGATCTTGGATTAATGTTGATCTATTATCATCATGAAGACAGCCCCATACCGTACCGTGTGAGTTAAAGTCTCCCAGAACTAGCCGCGGTGCCGGTAAGGATTCCGTGATATTACAAAGCGTTCGGTGCCCTACCGAGGCTCTAGGAGGAATGTAGATGGAAGCAATGCAAAGGTCTTTACCTTTGATTAAAACTTGACAAGCGACAATTTCAATGCCTGGTGTTGAAGGGAGGTTAATTCGGTTGAAAGAATAGCACTTTTTGATAACCAAAAGTACTCCTCCATAGGGGTTTTCTCGATCCAGACGAATTATATTAAAGTCGTGGAAGTTGAGATTTATATCGGAAGTTAACCAAGTTTCACATAATGCGAAAGCATCACATTTTAAACTATTTAGTAAAAATTTAAAGGAATCGATTTTCGGGAGGATACTTCTGCTGTTCCACTGTAGAACAGTGATCGAATCGGTGACCTCGTTCGATGACTTAGCCATCGACGGATACGATCGCTGCAAGGAGGGGCCATTTAGTAGTCAATTGCTTCAAAAATGTTTGCACTATAGGGAGAAAACGTATCAGAAGGCTTTTAAGAGGATCAGTAACATTGAAAGCTGTGAAAATTAAGTCCACTATGTCAGAAAATTTCATTAGTCCGCTACTGGACTGAGTATCTGTTTGAAAAAAGGGGACACTTGGGGTTTTTGGTGTCCCTGGAGGTGGTGGGTACTCCTTGTTAGAATTAATATTTCCAAGTCCTGGAGCAAATTGCTTCGACTTTTGTGCATCACTTCCGTTGGATTTATTGGTTGTAGATGGCGCACTCTGAGTGGACGACACCTTGGCACCCGTACGGGCCAATGTAGGGGAGGCTGGATTTCTCCTCTTCCTGGATTCCCCTGGGTTAACCAAAGATGTTCCCTCTCGTGGGTCGTCAGATTCTTGCTCAACGTTAGCCAAACCAGCATAGGGATTTTCGGACAGGACAGATGGCGAAGCATTCTTTAGCATTTCTGCATAAGAACGCCTTGAGCGTTCCTTAAGGGAGCGCTTAATTTTATCCCCGCGCTGCTTGTACGCAGGGCATGATTTAAGAGCATGTGAAGGGCCCCCGCAGCAAATACACTTTTCAGTTTCTTTGTCGCAAGAGTCATCCTCATGCTCTCCTTCGCATTTGCCGCATCGTTTCTTATTTCCACAATATGTGGCTGTGTGGCCCAACTGCTTGCAATTGCTGCAGCTCATGACCCGCGGTACAAACAGGCGAACTGGTAGGCGAACCCTGTCAAGGAGGATGTAGTTGGGAAGAGAGGACCCGGCGAATGTCACCCGAAGCGAGCCTGATAGAGAGTAGGTAGTCTTACCTCCCTCGGTGTTTGCGGTATACAATTGTTTGCATTCTAAGATCTTAATCTGTTCAAGAGAGGGGTCCTTAAAGCAGCCAACCCCGTGCTCCAACAGTTCTTCGCATTTCAGGCCCGGTTCGGACACTACCCCATCGATTTCACAGGCCACACAAGGCACGTACGCTTTAAATTCCCGCGTAAAGCGCTCACAGCAAGCAATCGCGTTTGCCTGGCCGAGATCATTCACTAGAACACGTATCTTGTTTGCCCGAACACGTGTTATCTGAGTTACGGCCGGGTAATTTGCAGTCAGATCTCGAGAAAGTTTTAATATATTAACCGGTTTCTCTCCGGTCCGAAAATATACCACCCATGGCCCAGAGGAACCTTCTGGGTACTGCTTTATACGGGGAGCAATGCGAGTATTAGGGGGATCAGGGACTTCCATGATTACATCAGATGGTATTTCGCCCTCGGCCATTTAAGCACGAGGGCAGAGCGTTATATAAACGGGAATGTGTCTTATTATTTGATTACAAGGTAGAGTAAAAGTAGGGAAAAGGAAAGAAAGCAAACGAGGGAAAAAAATAAAGCAAAACTTATCTGCAAACAACGTCGATTTTTCCGCACCAGCGAAAACAATGTACTGGATTTACTGTCGGCACCAGCAGAACGGCAGCTAACGAACGAACAACCTTGACTCACTAAAATTTACAAACCGAACACCACTGTGAAATATAACGATCCGTTCCGTTCAAAGGTTGGGAGACGTATCTAATATCATTATTGAAGTCACGCATAATATGCTACCACTTCATTATTTTTGGTTTACTGTATATTGTTCTGCCCAAGTGCTACAGTAATTTTTCCTTTTCGAGTGGGTACAGTCCAGCATACCACGTTCCTGAATAAGCCCACTACCCGAGCAGAGTCTGACAACAAATTGAAAACAAAACTAAACTTGATGTTGTGATGCTCGGCAAATAATTACTCAGGTTGTTGTCGTTTTGGTCGTTTTAACGGTTAAAATATCAAAACAGAGAGCAGCAAAATTGTCCTATGATATCATTCTATTCTATTCTATTCTATTCTATTCTAACCCTTACACAGCCAGTATTGAAAAGCATCCTGGAAAACACTTCAGTTTTTCTGTAGTGTCTTTCTTGTCAACATTAATATTTGAAGCATATTATAATATATCGCAAATATTAAAACGGCCAGGCCTACTGTGCAGAGTTGGGTTTGAAGATGTTTCAATATTATACGGCAATTGAATTATTCATTTAATGAACAATTCAACCAACGAATCGTTTTGAAACTTGAATGAGGAAGAAACGAGGACAACCGTACCGACCGTTTCAGTTTATAGGGGGTTAGAATAAAACGTTGGGAGCGACTTTGCTAAGAAGGTTAATGTCACTCCTTTGGTCCTTTGCGATGGGATGAAGGTATTTACACCTTGCCCTGACTCATTGAGCCTAGGTTATAGCGCCTTTACTCGCTCTCCTCAAAACTAATGCTGACTTCGGTCTAATGCTGATTTCATCCCTGGATTCTAGTCGCCCGAGACTCGCTCTAATATTTATTAAAGCCATATAAAAACGACAGTTCAGAGCGAACCTAGAGCGACTGAATCCAAAAATGAAATCAGCATGAGCATGCACCTGTGTCACGCGGTGTGTGATAAGTGTTTTATTTTTTACATAACCCCATTATTTTCCCTGCAATGGTATTCTGGAAATTGGTTGATACTGAACTCTTGCACTACGAGTGTCAACATTCTGGGGATTTTCTCAGTAGATTGATCCTTATCCTTATGGGCGAATCTGAAGATTTCATTGCGACATGGTCGTTCCGGAGCACGTTTGTATGAAGCGGATTTAATATAAATAACGATCTCCTAAGAAAAGCTCATGAATTTTTCAACACATTTTTCTGAGTTTCCATAGATATTCCGTGATCTATTTACTTATTCTAACAGTACTGGCCTCACGTGAAACACAAGAAAGAAGACATGTAACAATACTCGCCTATAACAAAAGTATTTTTCCTTCTTCGATTTTTTATATCTCAGCTTCTTTACAAACTTTACAAATTTTCACTTTTATCAATTAACAAAGACCGTTTTGAAGGCCAAAAATTAAACAGGAAAGCACTAAAATTTGCGTAGGACGTCGATATTTTCATTAGAAATTTCGGTAGCACGATTATTTCGTAGAAATATGACGGATGATAAACAGAATGTTTACTACGATACTTTCAAAACTTCTAGAGCCAAATGAATCCTTAGCCATCATAAATCGCTGCTGACAAAGCGCAACAATCCCACTCAATGCTCCGCCTTCATGCCACCGCATAAAATGAATCTAGTCGTTGACAGTAGAGATGAATTTGAAGAAACCTACACTACGTGGAATTGTGTAAGCCCATGACATCAATTCCCATATAAACTACTAGAGGAGCAACGTATGAAAAAAAACTTCAACAAATCATACAACCGTGAAACAAATAAAATGAAACTGAAGATGCTAGATTCACACGCTAGGTTTTCCATTTACAATTACAACCTATAAAGGTTTGTGTGGCGTTCGGCTTTCCGAAACAAGCTAACATACAATATAAATATAAGTTAAAAAATTCTAATGAATTAGGACAACTTTAACAAGAATAAAAGGAAAGGGCTCACCCGATGGTCGTCCGATTAACGTTTTATGAATTACTTCAATCCTGAAAAATTCGTCAAATTCACAATCGTAGAAGATCTCCCGGTTAAATTAGAGAAGCATTCGTTTCTTTTTCAAACCGCAGCATTGATGAGTTTCGGTTTCCAAAATCATGTTCATCCTAACATGATGTATGCGGTCGAATGACATCAATCCGGAATGTGCTTCGATTCCTGTGTTGCTTCAGTTGATAAATGCTAGCTAATATCGTGAATTGTGCATGTACGAGTGCTCAGAGTTGTCTTCTGGGGTTGTAATATATGTATTTTGCTGTACTTCTGGATTCACCGACACCAACAACGGAATCAGAACTTGCCCAATTCCAGGCGTTGAACTTTGTACTGTTTGATTCTCTTGTTGAACCATTTTTCACAGCAAAATTGTCCTATGATATCAAACAGAAAACTAATTCTGCTATCAGTGAGAGCAAATTGAAAGCTCATTGAGATGTTGAAATTTTTTTTGATAACAAAATATGTATTCACTTTGATGTTTCACCAAAGAAATATAAACATAGAAAATTCTTCTAAGAAACAAGGATAGCAAAATAAGATCAAAATTTGATGTCATTAATAAAAAAAAATCTAAAATTGATAGCAAAATTTGTAATTTTGATGTTCGACATTGCTCGGGTATTCTGCGATTCAAAATCGCCTTTGAACATTCTTAAAACGAAGATATATTTACCCAACTATACTAACTGCAATATTACCACAGATGACGGATATTTGGGCTACAAAATTTATGCAAAAATCTGTCTAAACATCTATTATCTAGGGTATGGCAGGATTCTCACATAGATTAACGCGCACATTTTCTCCCATTCGAATATATTTGATTTTAGCGTCCGAAGGACGTATGTCAGATTGTCAGATGGCTTCCGCATAATTTAGTAAAACCAAGCTTTCTCTGGCTTTTCAATATAGTATTATCTCCTCTTCAAAGGCTTCGAAATACAGAAAAACAAAAATGTCTTCAAAACCGATCGTTCATATAAACTGGTTCCGCAAAACAATCGTTGAATGGCCGAAAAACTTCTTCCACTGCAAGTCTGTTTGTAATATCTAGGATGAGATCCTCTTTGTAGTATATTGACACCTACCTGTATACAATTAACCTTGCGCCCTTCGTTGAACGATGTTACTTCACACTCACAAACAAGAGTGCATTCGGCAGTTAGGTTAAATAAAACGGTCTGGGCATTCCTTGTGAGCTACAGGCGAGAGTAGACGCGTTACCACAACCTGGCGACGGGAATATTGGATTCGGAACTCTGAACGTGAAAAAAAGGTAAGAAATGTGCGGAAAACAAAACCAATTTTGTGCTCAATGAGGGGCTGTATAAGGAAAGAAAAAGCGAGGTTATGGATAGCGTCGGTTTGGATTGAGAGTAGGCAAATGGGAATGTTTGGAGTAGAAGCAGAATTGCGAGGATTAGTTGAGTCCTCCAGGTGAATGTACATTATTCGTGGCGAAAATTAGGTGGGTTTCCCCGGTAATAGCTGACATCGGTGAAGGTAGATTATTCGTGGTGGAAACTGGGTGGGTTTCCCCGGAAGTAGCTGACGCAGGCGGAAAGCAAAAAGTTCCCCTGAAAAGGCGGAGATTTGTTGAATCCCCCAGGTGTAGCTAAAAGAGAGAGGTCGCATGTCGCTAACAGCACCACGTAGCATATCTCTCGCTCGAACACATGATAAGTCAGTTAATTTGACATTGCTTCCCTCGGTAAAATATACCGATGCAAGAGGCTACAATGTGCTGAAGTGAGATAGATTCTAAGACGGGAGCTTGTTGGCAACAACAGTGCATTGCGCCTTCTAGAGGCTAACAGCAAGTCGCAAGAATATTTGCGGCGAGGACAAAATATGAAGTCTTAGGAAAAACGAGAATTTGTTGAATCCTCCGGGTATATAAAATTATATGGAGAAGTGAACCGGAAAATAAATGGACAAAGAAAAACATCTCAGTTCTCTTGAATAAGAGAGGATAAGGTAATTAAGGTTATGAAGATAAGTTTTTTTAAAGAAAAATGGTAGATTAAATTCGTGCACAAGTGGTAGTTCATTTCTGGTGTTGGTTATATCACAGAGAACAGACGTCCATCTTCAGCATTCAACTTGTGTAAAATCTCTAACGGTTTCGAAGGTAGTTGGGATATTCAAACCAGGTGCGTTAATGTCGTCATGTTTTTCGTGGCTGAGTTCGACTGAATTGACAACGGTTATTCCTCTACCCAGTCAAACTAGTCCGGAACCGGTTCGGACTTGCAGCATGAATTCCAGTTCAAATGCATCAACCGATAGAGTCGGTATCGGTTGTTTTCTTTGAGCAAGATTCCATGCTGAATCCATTCAGGACTTCGAACCGGTTCCGGAATCGATTTGACGGATAGTTGGGATAGCTTGGTGTGGCGGCGCTGGTGTTTATCGTATATTAATTCAAATGTTTACACACGTTTATTAAATATTTTTGTTCGATCATGGATGTCTGTTCTCTGTGGTTATATACACAATAGAGAGCAATTGGTCATTTGGGCAATACAAGCACATTAGTTTTTTTGTTGTTGATCAACAGGAAATGAATATGTTTGTTTATTTACGTTTTAACGACATTCAATTAGCTAGAGATTACTGGGTAGGGAAAGTTATGAAACTTAGAGCCATAGTACTCAAGTGAGAGCAAGGATGTGAAGTAAACAGATCAGAAAACTAGAAGTGGCAGGGTCATTAGAACAGGCTTAATATCGTGCGGGCTTAATTTTTGCCTTCTGATAATGAGGGTCGAGCTTAGGCAGAATAACTACGAATCACTCGAGTTCACTATCATGTGCCCTTGATAAAGGTAGACGTATCTATCTTTACCGTGACAACCGGCATTGTTTGTTTATATCTGGTTTTTCAGATGCAAGACTCACGACCAGTCCCAGTATTCCGGAGCGACCAGATCGAAACTGGTAAGCTTGCAAAGGAGTGGAAGATATGGAAGGAAGCGCTAGACCGTTATTTTGCCGCTTACGACATTACCGATCAGTATGCAAAGCGAGCCAAACTTCTGCACTTGGGAGGTCCGGCATTGCAGGTGTTATTTAAAAAATTAAAAGATTGCGATCATGTGCCATTGGTGACATTGGAGCCAAGATGGTATGATTCTGCTATAGAGAAGCTGGACGAATTTTTCCTACCTCGTCATCAGAGCACATCGGAAAGACGAAAGCTCCGTTCGATGAAGCAAAAGTCAGGCGAACGCTTCGCGGATTTCGTTATTCGATTGAAACAGCAGGTCTCCCAGTGCGGGTTCGAGAAGTACGGCGCTGAAGTGAGCAATATTTTGAGTGATATTTATATGATCGACGCGATGGTTGAGGGTTGTTCCTCTAACGAGGTTCGACGCAGAGTTTTGCTAATGGAATTATCCTGCCCGGAAATCGAAGACTTAGGAATCGCGCAAGAAAATGTTGATCAGCAAATAGAAGAGATAGCGACCGATAAACCCCCGGAAAAAGTTGAATGGCATTAAAGCGAAGATTCTGATGGATCCGGAAGTAGTACCAGTATATCAACCAATGCGACGAATTCCGGTCCCTTTGGAAGAAGCAGTTAACAGGAAATTGGACGAAATGTTAAAGCGGGATATAATCGAGGCAAAAACGGGAAGTTAAATGGAGAGCCCAGACTCTGCCTTGATTTGCGAAGAGTTAACGAAGTAGTATTAAGAGAACACCATCCAATGCCGTCAGTTGAAGATTACTTGGCAAAGCTGGGACGTGGACAATTGTGGAGCAAGCTCGACATCAAGGATGCATTCCATCAAATAGAGCTTGATGTGGATTCTAGAGATGCGACAACTTTTATCACTCAACGTGTTTCCGTTTTCCGTTTCAAACGTTTGCCGTTTGGTTTAGTAACCGCTCCGGAGCTGTTTCAAGAAGCGATGTACGAAACACTATCCGGATGCGAGGGGACGGTCTGGTACCTCGACGACGTGGAAAGTGGAAGGCAAAAATGTTCTAGAACATGATAAGCGATTGGAACAGGTAATCTGCTGTTGAATGGAATCTTTATTTACGATTGGTTAATTTGGTTATTTATTTATGGGTAAAATATTTCCCTAATTGTGATTTTTGTCATTTTCGGTCTTCTTTTCTGTTAGGTTTTAAATCGATTTAAAAATCGGGGCATTCAATTAAATTGGGAGAAATGCCAACTATAAGTTACTGAGCTGGACTTCTTAGGACATAGAATTTCTCAAGACGGGATTAAACCTGCAATAAATAAAATTAAAATAGTCCAATCATTTCGAGAACCACAATGTGAAGCAGAAATTCGTAGTTTCCTTGGACTTGCGAACTATCTTAATAAGTTTGTACCATGTTATCTACGCTTGATGAACCATTGCGTAGATTACTACACAAGAAGACTAAATTTGAATGGACGCACGAACAATCAGACTCTTTCAATGCCATAAAGGATGCTATGGGAAATATTGCAAATCTGGGATTCTACCGAGTTGAGGACCGTACAGCTGTTATTACAGATGCTAGTCCGCATGGACTAGGTGCCATTTTAGTTCAATTCGATGAAGCTGCTATACATCGTGTAATTAGTTTTGCTTCCAAAGCATTAACCGATACGGAGCGAAGCTATTGCCAGACAGAGAAAGAAGCCCTGGCAATAGTCTGGGGCGTCGAACGTTTTCAGTATTACCTCCTCGGAAAATCGTTTGACATTTTCACAGATTGTAAAGCATTGAGTTTTCTTTTCTCAAAGCGGTCCAAGCCATGCTCGCGCATAGAGAGGTGGGTGTTGCGTCTGCAGGCATTTGATTACAAGATTATATTTATGTCAGGTAAAAACAATGTGGCTGATGCTCTATCCCGGTTACCAGTACAAGACGCGACACCATTTGACCCGTCAGAGGAAATATTTGTTCGAGAGGTAGCTACGAATGCAGCCAATTCTTCTGCATTAAGCTGGCGTGATGTTGAGAAAGGTAGCAAAGCAGACCTAGAAGTTCAGGAAGTTTTAGAACTACTGGCTAGTGGAGAGATTCAAAATTTGCCAATTACATACCGAGTTATCGCAAACGAGTTGTGCGAGCTGGAAGGAGTTCTCCTACGAGGAGATCGAATAGTTGTTCCATTTTCTCTCAGAAATAAAGTCCTGGCAACCGCTCACGAAGGCCATCCTGGAATCACCAAGATGAAAAACCATCTGAGGTCCCATGTTTGGTGGCCTAAGATGGATGCACAGGTAGCACAGTATGTGAAGAATTGCAGAGGATGTACTCTAGTCGGTGCTCCAGAACCTCCGGAGCCGTTGTTGCGTAGTGAATTACCTAATTCCCCTTGGCACACAATAGCGCTAGATTTTCTGGGTCCCTTACCAGAAGGACAATACCTCCTGGTAGTAATTGATTGTTACAGCCGATTTATGGAGGTATGCGAAATGGAAACGACGACTTCAAACGATGTTGTCAGAGAGCTTTCAATAATGTTTAGCCGTTACGGAATTCCATTGATCATGAAAGCTGACAACGCCCCTCAGCTTAGTGCAGTGTGCACGGAGTTAAACGAGTTTTGCGAAGCGAACGGTGTTAAACTTATGAATACTATTCCCTATTGGCCTCAATCCAACGGTGAAGTTGAACAGCAGAATCGTTCGATTATGAAACGACTTCGCATAGCTCAAGAACTCGGACGAGATTGGCGACAGGAGCTTTGTTTGTACCTACTAACATATCACTCTACAAAACATCCAACTACAGGCAAATCTCCAGGAGAAATCATGTTTGGTCGACGTATTAAAAGTAAATTACCCACTGTCCTTTCAAGAAGATGCAGAAGTGAGAGATAGGGACGCGTTAGTAAAGGAAAAAGGTAAACTGTGCAGACAAAAAACGTGGTGCGAAGGATAGCTCTATTGAGGAGGGTGACCATGTACTGGCCAAAAGAATGAGAAAACCCAATAAGTTAGCCACGGATTTCAGCAATGAAGAGTTCATAGTCTGTCGTAAGGCAGGCACGGATACACTAATCCAGTCAAAGGAAACTGGCAAGCAGTACAGAAGGAGCTCAACCCATCTTAAGAAGATAAAAGACCATTGTAACTCACCGCCCGGTCAAGAACCCTTTTAGGGTCATTGGGTGATGTGAATCCTAGTCCAATCGATAATCCTGTGGAAACATCGTCTGGACTAGACAAGCGTGCGAGACAACCACCAATAAAGTATCGTGACTGTGTCCCACATTAGTAAACCGAACAATATTATTTCAATGAATAAAGTTGTTATAAGTTAAGTAAGTTTCTTTATTCAAAGAGGGGGTTGTAGTAAATTGACACCTACCTGTATACAATTAACCTTGCGCCCTTCGTTGAACGATGTTACTTCACACTCACAAACAAGAGTGCATTCGGCAGTTACACGCAGAAAAAAGATTTGTAGGTTCTATAAAATTATGCATTGAATTCAATAAATTAAATTATTGGTCGGGAGACAATAAAATTATTTATTGGATTCAATCAAATTTATTTATTGTTTCAATAAAACAAAATTATCGTTCCGTTTTTCAATAATTATTTTATTGAAATTAAAAGAAAATTATTAATACTAAAAATGTATTTATTGAAAGCAAAAATTTGTTGTTGCCCTAATAAAAAAATATTTTCAAACCAATAAGTTTGTTTGTTAAAGTGATAAACAATAAATGATTGGATTCAATAACACATATTTTTGGTTTAAATATACTATTTTTTTCTGCGTGTAGGTAAACTACAACGGTCTGGGCATTCCTTGTGAGCTACAGGCAGCGTTGCCAATGTTCCAGATTTATCTGGAATCTTCCAGATTTTTCCTAACTGATCAGACATTTGTTCAAGCCAGACATTTTTCCAGATTTTTTAAATTTTGCCAGATTTTTCCAGATATTCTGAATTCTACGTTAAACCGCAGAAGGAATGCCAATATGACAGATTTATCTGGCACAGCTAGAGTTTTTTTAATCCTTTAGCAGAAAGGTAAACCTCTCATTCTACCACATTTATAAATTATAGAGATTGTTACACACAATTTTTGGAAATCTGGGTCATATTTTCCAAAACAAAAATCGATTAATGTTCTATGAAGACCAAAATGTATGCCAATTTTCGATGACTTTGAGCTCGCTGTCAAGTGACAGATTTTTCCAGACAATTTTATTTGAACTACCAGATTTTCTTTGAAAAATAGTGGCAACCCTGGCTACAGGCGAGAGTAGACGCGTTACCACAACCCCACACTCTTCATTGCACTCCTGATTCGGAGCCGTCGTAGTATGTGCTTCACACAATAACTGCCGGGCAAACATTACCCGAATAAAAATGTATAACGGAATTACAGTGATTTTCATTGTTACATTACAATGAAAAATGATGATTAGATATGTTGAAAAATGTACAATGAATATACAATCAATTTTGTTGTTTCTACAATCAATTTCATTATAAATACAATTTTTACATCGAAAAAGGGCGGTCGTTAAGCGATGTAACAATGAAAAAATTGGCTTTTTTCCATACATTTTGAAACCACTTACAACGATTTAGAATGTTATTCTGTTGTAGATTTTGGAAGTCAAAACGTTGATTTACATTGTTTTCACAACAATTTTACTTGTTTTTTTTACAGCATATTTTTATAACATAGTTAAATTGAAGTCTGTAGATGCTTACATAGTATCTTTTCTCAAAGTTTAAATCGTTTCCTACAAGCGCATCGCATACGGGAACACGCAGCCTTTTTAATCTATGCTCAAGAACGACACACTCACCATTGGTAGGAGCAAGAGCATAATCTTGTCAGCTGAAAAATTCGCACAGTAAAGTTAGCTAACAAAACCGTTAGCAGTCGTGGTAATATTGAAACATATTTCTACTTACTTAGTTGTCATGTTCCGTTGAATAAGCTCCACTACCGCCAAGAGCTGTTTTATTTACATTTTGACAAGGTATGTCATGTGTTCTTTGGATATTTATTTACAAACGGAACATCCAGAACACATATGTTGCTGATTCTGGGTATATGTCGGGCAATCACAAAATTTCCCATCTAGTGTCGCTCTGCGCACTTTACCAACCATCTCCGTTAATACTTCCGCATCGTTGTGATTTAATGTCCCATTCGTTTCTGGAAGTGTACAATCGACCGATACAGTGCAAGTAACGTACTTCAGAAATCGTGGCATCAGCTGCTTCTTATCTCATGTCGACAATGCAGGCCAAAAACTACCCGGATCAGTGCACGGTGCCCCCGATCCCGTAAGGAATTGAACTTTAAGGCCAGGCCCGTAGCCAGGATTTTGTTTCGGGAGGGGCTTAAAAAAATTTGCATAAAGCTTTTAATTCTGACAATTTGATATAGTCACTAGAAACTAAATTAAATTTTGAAAAGTTCATAATGAAATCAATTCCAAATCAAAGACAATCCTAAAAATATGTTCATTGTCACAAGAAAGGTTATAGTACTTACTCTCGTTACAACAAAGTATATTCTAGAGTTCACAGTATTTATGCGCTAACCGAATATGACAATGCTTGACGGTGCTGGAAAACACTAGGTGTTCCAAGCTACACCTTTAAAAGGCGTAGAAGATGCTAAACCGAAATGAGTAGAAAAATATCCATAAAATGTTCGAACGAAGAGAATGTCGAAATTCGTACAAAATCTTCTGATTTAGCAAGCGATTTGTAGATGCGCAGAGACGGTTCAACTTCTATTTTCTTTGTCTGGTGTTCTGCGAGTATTACCAGTTCCAAGGCATCATGCTAACACAATTTTTGATATATTCTATTTAAATGAAACTATTTTCAAGACTAGCCTTGGTCGGGTAGATTAGAACCCCAGTTAGGAAGGATTTTTGGTAATCAATAGGATCAAAATATAAATTTAAATGATTAAATCAACTGAAGGAAACTGCCCACAATTTAATTGATTAAAGAAAATTGTCTACAAATCGAATGAAAACACTGATTACTAATATCTTCTAATTTTCCTTCAAATCGCCAGTCGCCGTGCATGTGTCGTTCACCGTGCAGTTTCAAAATCACGAAATTTAAAGAACTAGCTCCCTAAATCCATCGGAGAGATCCAGATCCCAAATCCTTTCGTTTCATCGTTTTATTGAAACATTCCAACTAAAGTTGAATCAAAATTTTAAATACACCGTAAGTTGATCATATAACGTGCACTGGTGCCAAACAAATGTCCTCAACTACTTATTCTCGTTTTGTTGGTAATAGCAAATACAAATTTGTATTTGGTAATAGTTTTATATTATTTCTAAATTGTGACGTATTTAGATAGGTATTTTTACGGTGACTATGAGGGCGGTTTTCATTTTGATAAAAAAAAGGATTTGAAGTCACGTCAAATCCACCTAAACGCACGGTAACTGGGGACTTGACGGTACGTGAAATTTGTTAAATGTATTACCAAAAGAACTAGAAGGTCTACCTTCTGATGTCGCAAAAAGCAGAAGCAAAAAAAATTGCTACGCTATAGCAGGCTACAGGCACCAGTGAATCAAGCTAGCTATTGTTCTATATCAGTACACATACAAATTGTATCGTTGCCCCCGGCTGCGGAGTAAAATGAGTTTGCCAAATGAAGCAAAAGTGCCTGTGCTACGGGATAACACGAACAGTTAAGCTTAATCTCGCTGAAGTTACCTACATTCAGCTACATCACGTAAAAACTGTGTTTTGATCACGTTTAGAAGCTTAGCACAGGCCGAAAACTTTATTGCAAAGAACAACATGCAACACGAGGTCGAATTTAATAACACCAGAATCAAGATCCCCGTGCATATGGAAAACGACATGGTGGACGTGCGTATCCATGATTTGGCCCCGCGCACGAAGGAGGATTTCATCAAACAAATAATGTCGCAATATGGAGAAGTAGAATCTATTACGAATGACACCTGGAGAAATTTTTTCTCCGGCATTCCCAATGGCGTTCGTATTGTGAGAATGCGAGTGACTAAACCAATACCTTCTTACATGACTATCGAATGCAAATCACCGAAGGATGGCGTGACCTATAAGCAAACAACGCTAATTACATATCCCGGGCAGACCCCAACATGCCAATTCTGTAACTATACAGCCTACTACGGAAAAACATGCGCCGAAGCAACTAGTCAAAACTCATCTACTACAGCCAACTCTAACATGCAGCCACCGATACCTTCAGATAAACCTAAAACAACGATCCAATTACCCAATAATGCAGGTACAACGACCACGACAACCGCTCCCAAACCAACAACTAGCATCGCCAATAAAGAAGCAAATACCGATGAAGACGGATATACAACAGCGACCCATAAGAACAAGAAACAAATAAGAACCTCTGATCGTGAACAGGAAGAAAGCAGTACAGATGACGACATGGACGGGAACGATAACGCGAGAGAAGGCAGACTGAATGACCACCAAGCGGCCTCACCGCCAAGGAAAAAGATCTCAACACGCAGCAGCAAACTGCGTCAACAAGATCTGGCAGACCGACATTCTTAGAATTTTTTTTTTTACTTATTGTAAAAAAAATTAAAAGACCCACGGATCAGTTGTGCTAACGCATTGAGCCGTTTCAAATAAAATTTTAGATTGAAAAAAAAAGAAATATTATAAATATGAACAAGCTCAATAATTTCAGCATCTCTTTATTCCGACATATGGACGGGTATACATCGCACTTACTTCACCTCTGTCGAAGAATAACGTAGGTGTAAGGCCAACTTTCTTTGATGATTTCTGTTGTTCTGTAGTTGAGTGCCCAGAAAATATAGAACAGCTGCTCTTGGGTCGATTTCAATTTATTTATTATTTTTTCTCTCTTTTTCTTCGTTATCTCTGCTCATCTCTCTCATTTTATTCCATAACGAACACAAATAAAACTAAAACATGAAATCGAAACATTAATCCCAATTTATTGACTGTAGACTCAACTAGTTACATCATTTTAGTCGCTCTCCGTGATAGGCTAATGATGTTTGTTCACTGTATCGTCAGGTCGTTTTTAGACTTACATGGACATTAATTGGAAACCATCGAAAGAGACAGAAATGCTGCTGCTTACAACATTAAGTTTATTATGATTGATTGACTAATATGTGGTTTAGCATCTATTGACATCCGTTGAAAAGTAAGGATAAAATCACAACAGATAGTCCTACCGCTACTATGTACGTTTCTGTATGTGAACAACATTAGTAATATACGACGGTATACAATTCTTGGGTTGATGAACACCTCAGAAAAACCGCTGTTTTACCACTTTTTGGCTTGTTTATTTTTTGGCATTTTTCTTGCTTATTGTTCGATTGTTTAAAATATCACTACTTTGCGGACTAATAATGTTTAAATACGGACCGCATTCTCCGCATAAAATGAAATTGAGTGTCAACAGAAATACTATTGCATTAAAATGACGCGAAAACAAAAACTGTCTTCTCGACTATATTGTCATCAACTAACGGAAATGTTTTTGTCTAGCACGCTTAAGTGAGATGCCTGATGTTTCTACTAAGCGTACAGTGCACTAACCTATTACAGAAATTCAATCTGCTTATGCTTTAACTAACTTTATTCTGGCTAATATATAACATAATATCTGAGTTTTGTTAGACACAACCACTAGCGATAAAGTTCTCATTTTGGGACAGTTTTTGAGCTCACTTTTCTATAAAACTTCTGCAATTTTATTATATATTTCGTTTATTTTATTCGGTTCAATGCATTAGCTAAATGAAGCCTTGTGTCTTCAATATATTTCCATGATGTGAACAATGAAAGTGATAAAACGTAAATGGTTGTCCTACAGATCTCGTGCGAACAACTAGCGATTGCATGTGGAGAACTATTTACTAGGCTGAGAAATATTTTTCCTAACCAACAATGTCGCGGTGGTGTTCATTTCTATCTCGTACACTTCCTTATCATCATAGTGGTTACTGCCATGTCCATGTTCGCGAATTTCTGACGGGTCACGAGTGTCGACTTCCTCAATGATGGTGCCGACCGTTGATTTTGAGATACTAGACGCAGTTTTTGCCGTCAATATTATCCGAACAGCAGCCAAAATTTGGCAAATGTTTGTTTTTCAGGAAATGGTTTTGGAGACTATGTATATGCAAAGATATAATGTGTAAAATAATACTATCGCATTCAGTTTTTACGTGCAGGGTCAGGTTGGAGGAAATATGTCTGTTCACCTAGATTTTCACCACAAAAACACCAATTAATATACTTCCTAGATGTGTCCTTTATAATGAATACCATTTTTTCCAAATGTGACAGGAATCTTTTAATAGCCACGGTGCAAGTAAGTGGTATCAGATCTTGTAGCCGAGCATTGATTTTCTCATCGTCCATATATATGAGGATCAACCACATGTTACAAGTTGTTATGCAAAATGACTGGTTTCGCCTGGGCTAATTTGTTAAATGGCATCAGCACTGAACGCCTGACATGGTTAAACTCGTTAAAGGCGATGTTCGTAAGCATAACCTCCATAATCACCTTCAGCAAATATTTCACATCATTAATGTTGCTCCAGCCAAATACGGAGGCTATTGACTTCAGGTCTTTTCGCATAAGATCGATCTTATGCGAAAAGACCTGAAGTCAATAGCCTCCGTATTTGGCTGGAGCACTACTTCTTGCTTCTGCGACTCAATCATTCGACAGATCCCCGCAGCAAGAATTAAAGTAACAGTTTCGTTTGTCTTCCGACGAGTCACACAATATGAAGGGAACTGTTTTATCACACTCAGCATACTGAGTAGATATCCTGACCGCTGTCTTCGGTGGTTCGAAATAGCAATCTTCCTCACAATTCTCGCATTAATTTGTTGAAACCAAACAAGATACAATTTTTTTAAGAGTCACCGAAAAACATGTTGTTTCTTAAATTTATTTTTGAAAATTTTCGGGGGGGGCTTTAGCCCCCTAGCCCCCCCCTCTGGCTACGTGCCTGTTTAAGGCCGCAATCAACTGGCGTCGATCGTACATGTCGCCTGTAAATAAAAATGTTAAATTAGATTTCTTATATTTATCATATTTGTATATTATAATATCTACTTACTAAAGTTTTAAAACCGGAAAATATTCCACGAAGCGGACAAACGGAACGCCATGGTGAAAAAATGCGCATAAAAATAACAACAAATATTGATTGCACGAGAAAGTGAATAGCATCATTTTTGTGTAAATTCTAAGAAAGTGCTGAAAACCAAAACATTGATGTTACTATAAAAAATATTGTTAACAACAATAACTGTTGTAAATTTAATGTTTCTACTAACAATTCCGATGTTACGTTCTGTTCGGGTAGTTCATAGAAATCGTCGTCTGTCCCGAACCCATCAAATTTCTCAGAATTGTTACAGCGCAAATTCGTTAGTTGGGTGTTCGCTAGTTGGGCTGTTCTCTCCTTTTGTGGCACAGACCTGTTGGTCCATATTTAGTTGGGCTGTTCGTTAGGGTGCTTACAGAGTGGCGGCGAGAAGCTGAGCTGGCGCTGATGCTGACATTAGAATGCGAGATGCGAGAAACCTGCTTGCTGCAAACCAAAGGGATGATGTCAGAGTGAAAGCTGAGCGGATCGGCGCCGACTGCCTGCTTTTACTCTGACAGGTTCCATTTGATATACTGCAAGCAGGTTTCTCGCATTTCAATGTCAGTGCCAGCTCCTGCTCAGCTTCTCGCGGCCACTCTGTAAGCACCCTTAGTTGGGTGTTCGCTAGTTGGGGCATGCCCCAACTAAAAGACACTCTTATGTCAAAACTGAAAGTCAAAAACTGATTGACGTTTGAATGTCATTGATTTCAAAGGGTTCATTGGTTGATTTCTCTGGCAATCCATAAAAAATCATACTTTGAAATTCAATGGAATTTTATTTTTTGAATTCATATTTCGGAATGACTTTAGTGAAATAAATGTGTTAAATATTTCGCTTCTTCCATTCAACATCAATTAGTTTGAAGGTCATCTCTGATGTATTCAATCACATTATCCAATCTTTTTAGCTACCCAAGTAACCACGACGCTTCAAATGATGTAAAGTTAACAGTCTTAAATGAGTCGTTCGCAGAATGCGATAAAATGCTTCATTGCTGTCAAAGAAAGCATTTATTTTACATTAGTAACGCTCTTATAAAGCTTTAGTCTGTTAAAAGCATTACTAGATGCTGCAATAATGTTTGTTTCGTTTTGACAGATCGATGTTATATAACACAACGAAAAGCTGATATAATGCCAAAATGAAAATAAAATGGAAAAATGAACGTTTTCCCATTTTCCACTTCTTATTATTAGTCAGATACAAAATTACCATCACCACAAAATTCCAATTCCTTCAGATTTTTAAATTAATTTTATGGGATCCGGATCATCTGACATCAGCTTCATACGAGGTAGGCCGTTAGCACTCTTATCTGTGGAGGATAGTTGCCGACGGAATGATATTTGCAATATATGAATAACGTTTTACATTATATAGCCTTTGTTAATGCAATGACACGTCGGTATAGAAGGATAGGTGCAAACATTTGTCATTTTTTTGAGTAGCACGAAGCAGAGATCAGTTTTTTAGTAGAGATTCCGAAACATACTTAATATTGACATCAAATTGTGCAGATGAAATTATGAGCATTTAGTGGTTTCTCTATGATATGCTTCATCTGAGTTGCAAATTATAGGAATGCATACTCGCGTTGTTTAATTTCATGTATTCCTCAACGGAGATAGGATTGGTCAAAAGCTATAGGCGGTGCAGTGCTCCGATATTTTTACCCCATTCGTAGAAAATTGCCCGTTTGCCACACTACTCTCCATGTTGTTTCAGGTTGATATTTTTTGATTAGAACATTTTCTTCATAAACGTCAAACTATTTTAATGTTTCATAACTTTTAGTTCAAGCATTATATGCTTTTCAAGTGTAGCGCAGTAGAGCGTCAAAGCATTTGTAAATGCAATGCGATCAAACACTAAACCGTTGCTCTAAAGGTATGTATAATGCCTGTTACATTGCTCATAAGAGGCAATGTCTTGAAACATTTGGGATGTTGTGTTATGGCAGCACTGTTTTAAGAAAGTAGTTTTAGAGCAAATGAACATTATCGATGTTAAAATAATGCTTCAATATAATGCATGTGGTTATTTGGGAATGTCTTGAAACATTTGGGATGTTGTGTTATGGCAGCACTGTTTTAAGAAAGTAGTTTTAGAGCAAATGAACATTATCGATGTTAAAATAATGCTTCAATATAATGCATGTGGTTATTTGGGTATTTTTTTATGAAAGAAAACAAAAAATCGCCGTTTCCCTTGGGTAATTTTTGTCAGATGTCAGTTTCCCCAATTAACGGATACGACTCGCTAGTTAGGGCACAGTCGTGACCCAACAAACGAATTTGCGCTGTATTACATAGAAAATTTTAGCATATTTGAACAAAAAATGTCTTATTGAATTAAATTATACAATGTTTATTGCTTCAAACGGCAAAATAAATGGTACGAACATTTATTGCATTGAAACAATAATTAACTTTTAATCTCAATAAACATTTCCAGTTTAAATAAGTTTGCAATCATTTCAATAAAATATTTTTTGGAAAAGAGAACATTATTTGTTACTGAAACGATTTTATTGAATTCAATAAATAAATGTATTTTCTCTCTAACAATATTTTTTTCACTGAATTAAATCCATATAATTAAAAAAAAAACTATATTTTATTGCATGATTGCAAAACATGTTACGTATCTAAATATATTATTATCGTTTAGCGTAATCAAAATACCCACGATTTGCTTACGCACCGGTGCTGATAGTCAGTAGTTCGTGCAATGGTAGGGCAATTCACGGTTTTCGCTACTTGCCACCAGTGGAGCTGCGAGCAGATAGTTCTGGTATGTGAACTGTCCGGTAGCCGAATTCACGTTGGTAGTGCCTGCTGCCACCATTTTTATAAAGGCTTTTTTGCGCACCGTTCTCGATTAGTTCATCAGTTTGTGAGTGTTTATCGTGTTGTAAAGACGTGTCATGTTGTATTGTGTATTTCAATTAATCTGAGACAATTTGTTTTTCATATATAGGTTTTGCATCCCTCTTTTATGTTTTATTTGCTTTCAAATGAGTACATCAACTCACAAACGCAATAAACTGTGCTTAAGCCGCATTCTTTAAACATATGTACGAGATTTATGTCGTGATTGGTCGACATCAAGTTGTTAGTGCATAGGCGTTTTTACTCAACCAGTGCTATAACGGTGAGGTAACCTTTAAACAGTGGATGATGTAAGCAAGACTCATACATATTTACTCCCAGTAAAGTTCAGTTCTGAGAAATATTAAAGTGAGGAAAAATAAGTGGAAGAACGGAGAATCAAAAGAGAGGATATCATCACTGAAAAACAGAAGTGAACTAAAATTTCATTTAGTCAAGGATATACTACACAGCTCCAGAAGTAATGATACACGTAGGTGATAATACATGGAACCTGCGGGTATACATAACAGACCTGCAGGTCGAAAAAACATTGCGCGTGCGAGGTGACCTACACATAGGGGGCGTTATGCTAAGACTGGTAGATCCAGGTAAATTACTAAACTATATCTAGAGAAAATTTTCAATAGGACGTAAGTAACATTGAGAGCCTCTCTTTGTTTACTTTCTCTTTCGTTTATTACGACGTCATTACAACACTTTGTACTAATTTTCCAGTACATATCGAAAGCCGACGGTTTTTACTACAATATTATGCAAAGAGTAGAGTAGTAAATGTTGATAATATTATACTTGATCGCACTTCAACATTCCGACAGTAGCTTTCGATTCACTACTTACATATCTCGGGTGTGTTTTCAAAAGGCCGTAAGTGAGAAAAGTAAACTTTTCGAACCTTACTATCGTATCACACGAATAGGATTCTCCAAAAACGGCAGACTACTAAACTGCCCATAAACGCATAAGAGTCCCATGTGGATTTTTGTCGAAAATGAGTTATCCGTTGGATTGTTTTCTGTATCGCCACTTAATCACACTGCACAAATAAGATTACAGGGTTTGTTCAGAAAATATAAAAAAAAATACCAAAACATGGTTGTCCCATCCATTTGGCTCAATGGATGGGACAATCTTGAACAGTGTTTTTCTCGGTTTGCTGTTTTTCAACGTGGGACTCTTATGCTGTTATGGGCAGTAAATTATTAAATTAAAAAACGTACACGTTTTAGTAATCATATTTTTTAAACAACGCATACGTCCTTTTGATTTCCCGCGGTCGTATAAACATTAATATTGGAACCGCTTCAAAGTGGAGATACGCGCGTAGCAAAATGTCGTAAGCGACATTTTAATTCAGCTAATTTTACAACTGTACATACGCTTATATAAAAGGGACTTATGTCCGACATTTTTAAATGAATATATTATTGCACTTACGTCGTTGAAAAATTAATTATTCTCGTAATTGTTTTTTGAATGCAGAGAATAATTTTGCAGAGAAATAATTACCATTCCTTTCCAACCGAAAATGGTAGTGTATTGGAACGATAAACAAAATTCTACCTCAACACCACTCGCAGAGCAAAACAATAGTAACCTACCTGTTGTAAATGACAATATGCTGATAACTAAACGATAATGTAATGAAAAAGTAGCGCAAAACTAATAATACAGTTAACTCTCCCAATGTCGATATCGAAGGGACCATCGACATAGGGAGAGATCGACATATAGTACCCAATGATTTTCTTTGAGACAACTTCGGGACATCATAATGCATACCGGGAAATGAAGATATATGCTCGTATTGGGGGAGTAGGGTAGTAGATGACGAGGTAAAGTGCACGCGCAGTGCAAAACATCAGGTTTGCTGTTTGAGAAGGTATTCCTTATTTGCGGTTTATCATTCTGACACACATGTAATTGAAATTGTTTTAAAATGAAATGGTTGCATTTTTATAGCACGTTAAAGTCAAAATTTTGAACCCAAAAATGCATAGTTTCTAGAAAACCTCGATATGTGCAGATTAAGGGGTTATATATGTTAAGATGCGGGAAAAAGGGAAAAGTTTGAATTTTTATAAATGTATGTAGCGTATTTTTATGAAATACTTGTTATACGTTTAGCGTAGTACAATGTCCAATTTGGAAAATCCACTTGAAAACATAAAAATATTAATAATTGTCGAAGTTATAGCAATTTCCGCAAAACTCCTCTTTTTTCAAAGAGGTTTGCCATGACTACGATTCCAGTCCAACAGCTCAACTGAAACCATCAAACTAAAAAAATTCTTAGTGTATATACCTGTGGTGTCCTTGAACGATTGATTGAAAAAAAATTCCTTCTTTTTGGATACGGGGACAATTTTTCCTAAAAAAAATCACCTGAACAAAATTATTAAAAAAATTAACATTAATATGAAAATTTTGACAAGAAATGAAATCGTTCAAGGACACGGAAGTTAAAGTACGAACGGGCAAAAACAGGTTTTGAGATCGGTTAAAAAAATTTTCGGCAATCGTAGTCACCGCAAACACGTTTTTGAGAAACATGATTTCGAGATAAACGCGTTAAAAGTTTCAAGTATAGGCCACACCTCTATAAGGGAGTAAGATGAAAAACACTATAACTTTGCGTTTACTGCTTCGATCTCTATAAAAATTTGAGATAACATTCTTGAGAACCTGATCTTTACGAAGAATAGAAAAAATTGATTTTTTAGCCGACCTCAACATATGTGATCCCTTAAGATGAATTCGTTTTACAAAGTCTCGTAGGAAAACGTATTGAATATCCACTTTATGCAAAATCAGGTAATTGTTTACTTTAGCTACTTTTCCCCCTGTAAGTGGAAAACATGTTTTTCTTTCGTGAATATGCTAGTTTAGTGCTTAAAAATATTCATAAAAAGAAGGCGGAAAGCGAAATTTTTTAATAATTCATTAATGAGACTAAAAATAAGTTCTACCTACTAACCTTGCACATAGGGTTATTGTGCTCCCGAAAGTACCGCTACCGTGTGCTACCGCGCAGTCGGACTTAAACTAGAGATAGCCCCTGTGTTTGATTATACCGGGCAAACGAGTGGATCACAGGTTCGCTTACGTTTCCGATGACGAGTACGAGAACTACGGCTGTGCGGCATAGCCACATTAAACTAGCTTCGCCAAAAACCTTACTTTCGGGAGCACAATAACCCTGTGAACAAAGTTATTAGGTACAACTTGCGTTAAAGCTAATTAATGAATTATTAAAAATTTTCGCTTTCTGCCTCTTTTTTTATGAATCTACAACACTAAACTAGCATATTGACGAAAGCAAAACATGTTTTCCCCTCTCCTAGGTTGACGGGTTTGACGGTATTGCAAACATCTTCAAGCATATTTGAGCAGACACCTGCTTTAGGATGGTTATTGCATTGCGCCTCGTTAGTGGTGCATCGAGGAGACCGAGAGGGCTTATGGACCTTTTTTATGTTTTGTGTTTTTTCATACTCTGCACCAGTCCAAACTAACAGTCAACTAAGAGCCTGTGCACACTGGCGTGGCCGATTGGCGGGTCGCCGTGGATTGACTTTTTCTGTGAGCTGTGTTTGCAGACATTGTTCAACAGCTTAACGGCAGTCTTTGTGAGCACGGCTCGCAGTGGAAGTCATTGTGTGTCGATTTATCGGTCGACCTCGGCAACGTGCACAGGCGCATTAAAAAAAATAACAGTAGAACCCTATTAGTTGTGTTGTGTTGTAATAATTGTGGTTTTTGGTACTAGTGTACAGTTGTGTGCTAGCCGTGTGTCTATCTATGTATGTGGGCGTCTGAGTATTTGTGACATGTGGACCAGGGAATGGATGCAGAACTGACTTATATGATGGAATAGTGGGGAATCCTTCTTGGGATTCGTTGGTCATTTTTTACTGGTGTTCAATTTGTGCATTCGATTCGATTCATTCGGATTGGATAAATGAAGGAACGATTGATTTACCGATGCACGTCAATGATCCATTCCCGTCCAGCATAGCATGAGAAACTTCTAACGGAGTTAATTGTCGATAATGGTAGATATGTGCATATATGTATTTTTTTTTTTTTACAATGGAGAAGACCTTTATGTCCTAGCCCAGTACACGTGCTAACGGTAGGGTCCAATCTACCACACTGGGTGCACTGGGGGCGTGTCGGACTCGAATGGTGACCAGCCATTAATACCGACTAAACTCCATTGGGCTCCGCCATCATTCCTCCCAGGAACTACCTCTCGGTATTACTTCTGGGGGGATGGCTGTACTGAATGTACTCATTCACTCTCACTCGCGCGATCATACATCCTGTATGAGGCTTACTTGGGTGCTCTCTCAATCACACTTTGATTCACTCTCAAACACTCCCACATGAGGCTGACTTTTGTGCTCACCTTTTACGTTCCATGCGAGGCTGACTTGTGTGCTCACCTTACTCATTCCTTGCTAGACTTACTTTTGTGCTCGCCCTACCCATCCATGTGAGGCTGACTTGGGTGCTCACCCTATCACCTGATTCACTCTCAATCATGCCACTCTATTGTACCTTTGTCACTCCCTCTGGCATCCCATGTGGGACATTTTTCTTAGGCCCCACTTCTGACATACCATGCGAGGCTGACTTTTGTGCTCACCTTTTTCATTCCTTGCTAGGCTGACTTGTGCTAGCCTCTACCAACCTGTGAGGCTGACTTTTATGCTCACCCTTAACATGCAATGTGAGGCTGACTTGGATGCTCACCCTTTCACTCCTCTGCCACGCCATGAGGCATCGATAGCTTAGTTCCAACATACTACGCTACGACCCTCCCGTCTTGGCATGAGGCAGTCCACTTATACGCCTATACACTCACTCTTCTGTCTTGCTTCGGGGTGGCTGGGTTTACCCCTTACGCGGTTGCCATTCGCTGCGCCAACCTACCTCGGCATGAACAGACCATTCACTCTCTTATTTTACGCTTGGCCTTTTTCGCTCCAGCTAACCAATCACTAGTTAGCCGTGCCCGCCGTCTGTTGCTCGGTTCGCCAGATTACCTGTAGCCTACTGGCAATCTGGATGGTAGCAGCCGAGACTGCGTTCCACTTCTCCACCGTTTGACACATCCGCTGAATAAGGGTATCCGGGGTTGTGTCCCAGCCACAGACGTCAAGCATTGCTCTTCTTTCGACGTCGAACCGATGACATACGAACAGTATGTGTTCGGCAGTTTCATCTACACCTGGGCAGTCCGGGCAGACTGGGACCTCCGCGTGCCCGAACCTGTGGAGGTACTGACGGAAACAGCCATGGCCTGACAGGAATTGTGTCAGGTGGAAGTGAACTTCCCCATGGGGTCTTCCCACCCAGCTCGATATGCTAGGTATCAGCCGGTGGGTCCACCTACCTTTCGAGGAGTTGTCCCACTCACGCTGCCATCTGGCGACCGAGGTCACCCTGGTGCGCTCGCGGGCTCCCCTATTTCCACGTAGCTCAAAGCACTCCTCATCTTCCCGAATGACCAGCCCGACTGGCATCATGCTCGCTATCACGCAGGATGCATCGTGTGATACCGTGCGGTAGGCAGATATCACTCTGAGGCACATCACGCGGTAGGTGCTCTCCAGTTTCTGTAGGTAACTGGTTACCCTCAGTGCTCTTGACCATGACGGGCCGCCGTACCTGAGGATAGATACGGCAACGCCTGCCAGTAACCTACGTCTACTGGCGCACACCTTTGAGCTGTTGGACATCATTCTCGATAGTGCCGCAACAGCAGTCGACGCTCTCTTGCACGTATAGTCGACATGGCTGCCGAAGGTCAGCTTGTCGTCTATAATGACTCCGAGAGACTTCAGACTTCGCTGTGAAGTGATCGCGACTTCTCCCACATGGATAACTGCATGTTGTGCCGACTTGCGGTTGTTGACGATAACTACCTCCGTCTTATGATGAGCGAGCTCCAGGCCTCTCGCGCTCATCCATTCCTCCACCGTGCTAATCGCGTGTTCTGCGGTTAGTTCTACCTCAGGAATTGACTCCCCGTAGACCTCCAAGGTTACGTCGTCGGCAAAGCCGACGATCTTGACCCCAGGAGGGAACTTCAGTCTCAGAACCCCGTCATACATGAGGTTCCATAGCACCGGGCCTAGGATCGAGCCCTGCGGGACTCCGGCGGTAATCGGAACCCTTTTCTGACCGGCATCGGTCTCGTATAGCAGTACGCGGTTTTGGAAGTAACTTTCCAGGATCCGGTACAGACCCACCGGTAGGCTAAGGCGGTGTAACGAGAGCGCGATGGCATCCCAGCTTGCGCTGTTGAATGCGTTCTTCACGTCAAGTGTCACTAACGCACAGTATCGAATACCTCGCCTTTTTCGTTGGATCGCTATCTCGGCAGTATTTATCACTGAGTTGAGAGCGTCCACTGTGGACTTACCCTTCCGAAAGCCAAACTGGTTGCTTGACAGACCGTCCGTACCTTCCGCGTACGGGGTGAGCCTGTTGAGGATGATCCTCTCAAGCAGTTTGCCAGTCGTGTCTATCAGACAGATTGGTCTGTACGCCGATGGGTCGCCTGGCGGCTTCCCGGGCTTCGGCAACAGCACCAGTTTCTGCCTTTTCCATCTATCGGGGAAACGGCACTCGTCAAGGCATCTCTGCATAGCTAGCCTGAACATGTTCGGGTTCGCTATGATCGCTGCCTTGAGAGCGTTGTTTGGAACTCCATCCGGCCCTGGAGCTTTGTTCATTGCTAGGGATTTAGCCACTGCGAGTAGTTCTTCATTCGTCACTGGAACCACCATTTCGACCGTGCCCGCACTGTCTCGTAGTGCAGGTGGCCAGGGGCTTGTGGCTCGAGACGGGAAGAGTACTTCGATAATCGTTGCCAACCGGTCCGGAGACCGTTCTGGGGGTGAGGAGCCCCCTTTGGTCTTGGCCATCACAATCCGGTAGGCGTCACCCCACGGATTCGCGTTGGCACTCTCACACAGGTTGTCGAAACACGCTCTCTTGCTGCTTTTAATAGCCTTGTTAAGGGCTAATTTCGCAGCTCGAAACACTTCACGGCGGTTCTCTCTTGCATCCTCGGTGCGAGCTCTTTGCATCCTACGTCTAGCTCTGAGACAGGCTGACCGTAGAGCTGCAATCTCGGCACTCCACCAGTATACCGGGCATTTACCGTTTCTTGGCAGTGTTTTTCTCGGCATAGTGGCGTCGCACGCGCGTGATAGAACAGCTACCAGCGCATCCCCGCTTAGACTGTCGGTGTTGGCCTCCAGTCCCAGGGCCGCGGTGAAAGCTTCGCTGTCGAAGTGATTGGACTTCCACCCGCGTACCTGACAGGGATCTCCCGCCCTCGGATGCTGCACACCATAGTTGATCTTAAAGCGGATTGCTAAATGATCGCTATGGGTGTAGCCTTCGTCTACCCTCCATTCCATGCCTGGAGCCAGACTCGGGCTGGCAAAGGTCAAATCAATCCACGCCTCCACTCCGTTTCTACGGAATGTACTAGCGGAGCCATCATTAGCTAGCACAGTATCGAGTTTCGCAAACGCTTCCATTAGCGCTTGACCCCTGCTATTTGTACAGCGGCTGCCCCACTCCACTGCCCAAGCGTTGAAGTCTCCCGCTATTACTACCGGTTTCCGGCCCACGAGGTCCGACGAGAGCCTGTCGATCATCTGGTAGAACTGTTCGATTGGCCACCTTGTGTATATATGTATGTGTGTGTGTGTGTGTGTGTGTGTGTGTGTGTATATATATATATATATATATATATATATATATATATATATATATATATATATATATATATATATATATATATATATATATATATATATATATATATATATATATATATATATATATATATGTATGTATATATGTATATATATATATATGTATGTATATATGTGTATATATATATATATATATATATATATATATATATATATATATATATATATATATATATATATATATATATATATATATATATATATATATATATATATATATATATATATATATATATATATATATATATATATATATATATATATATATATATATATATATATATATATATATATATATATATATATATATATATATATATATATATATATATATATATATATATATATATATATATATATATATATATATATATATATATATATATATATATATATATATATATATATATATATATATATATATATATATATATATATATATATATATATATATATATATATATATATATATATATATATATATATATATATATATATATATATATATATATATATATATATATATATATATATATATATATGTATGTATGAATATGTATGTGTATATATATGTGTATCATTTTCTGGCCTTTGGACGATTCCAAGTAGTTTTATTGCATGGTACATGTGTTGTTCAATTAATATTCAATAACAGTACTAACTCTACTCTTTATTTTATTTTATTTATTTTCGATCTCATGCGTCATATTCCTCTGATGACTTCTCCGAGATAATTTAACATAAAAGGGCAACATTGCTGTCAACAATGACTATTCGCTGCCATCAGACGTCGCCAGGTTTTAGAAAAATTGAGATGTACTTTCATACTCAATTGAATACGATAAATAGGAACGAACAACAAACTGTAAGTAGCATATTGCACATGTCTTATTTTAACATCATGCATATTTGTATTAACATATTATTTACAGGTAACACACATATCTCAACATGCAACACTTCCCATACACACGTAAACATTCACACACGCAAATATACAAATGCTCGACAGGTGACTGGGCCAAGTGCATTCACTCGTAGGATCTATCATTTCGATGATCGCCTCGATTCTACGAAACCAGTGCACAATTAAGCTGACATAAGCTAGTCTCGTCTGGTGAATGCATGTAACCTGGAAGCCCCAGACACGACAGGACGAGACGGACAGATGACGGACTGGACTCGACGGGGCCTAGTTCAGAGTTTTAGGCATTTTTCAATGCACGGCTAGCGACCTCAAAAAAAAAGAATATTGACGAAAGCAAAACATGTTTTCCACTTACAGGGGGAGAAGTAGCTAAAGTAAACAATTACCCAAAATCATATCTTTTCTGCCCCTACATGCAGAATGTTGATATAGAGCCCTGATCGCCAATTTTCATTTCATTATGTATATGCTGATTGTATACTATTCCCCCGAAAATCATTCCCCAGAAGGCCAATCCCCAGAATTCCACTCCCCAGAATATCGTCCCCCAGAATATCGTCCCCCAGAATATACTATTCCCCAGAAAGTCATTTCCCAGAATGCACCATTCCCCAGCATTCCATACCCCAGAATACACCATCTCCCAGAAAGTCATTCCCCAGAAAAGTAACTTTTTTTATTGATTTGATGAGGCAAATCACTTGTGATGCCCTCGGCATGATACTGTACCTTGATGTGGTCCGGGGGCTTTTCCACCAAAGCAATATTACAGTGATTATATCACATAAACTTGGGATACGATTATTTTCTTTTTAGTTAAGCTACATTGTGATCAATTTTAGTACTTAACTTGGCGACCTTTATTATCCACTGCTATGGTCAAATAATATACAATGTGGGTTTAGGGCCCAATTCTCTCTGCAGGCACCTCATTCCAAACGTACAAACGTGGTCTACGCGATAACACAAACCTGGTCACAAATACGAACGCCCGCGATCTCGCCAATATTCAAACACCCCGATTGATTAGGTGAACGTTGGAACCTAAGAACCTAAGCTCGCGCAATCATGAATCGGTCACGTCCGGAAGTCTCTGCCCTTGATCATAGCAGCCCAAATTCATGCCTTTAGTTGGACCAATAGAAACAAAAACTAGAACAGACGTCCATGTGCGATCGTTGGCGAATACGCGAACATGCGAATGGCCACACGCTTATAAAAATAATGTGTCCACGCGAAGTTACATACTAGCACACGCGACAAAAACGTCCACATACAAACGCTCGAGTCCTTCTCGATCATCCACGCACGACTACACCCACGATCTCGTAAAAAGTATAACACCCTGGTGACTAAGTGAATGGTTTAGCACTTATAAATTAACAATCCCGGTCTCGAGAGTGAACCTCCAAATGCCCGTGTTCCCGCGAAACTACATAAAAATCGAATGCAAAGTCACATACACGCGACAAAAAAAAATATCAAAATGCTTGAGCCCTTCGCGACCATCCACGCAACCCATACTCGCGCTCTTCCAGACATTATAACATCCCGGTGATAATATGAACGTCTCGGCACTTGTAATCACTCAAACGCAGTCTCAAGCGTGAACCTACAGTCCCCCGCACTCGCGCATTCATGAATCGTTCGCGTCCGGAAGTCTCTATCCCCGATTCCAGAAGTCTAGGTCCATGCCTTAATTAAATCAATTAGCTCTACAGTTCCAGTAGGACAACTCTCGAAAAAATCGGCATATTATTAATACTCAATAACAATACTAACTCTTCCCTTTATTTTATTTTTTTTATTTATTTTCGGTCTCATGCGTTATTTTCTTGTGATGACCTTTTTGAGCTCATACATCCAAGAAGAGCAACATTGCTGCCAACAATGATTCTTCTCTGCCATCGGACGTCGCCAGGTTTTAGAACAATGGATATGTATTCTCATACTCGATGGTATCAGATAAGTAGGAACGATCAACAAACTGCAAGTAGTATATTACACATTTCTTGTTTTGAAGTATAAAATATTCGTATTAAAATATTATTTACAGGCTCTACACATATCTCAACACACACAAATACACAAATGCTTGACAGGTGACTGGGCCAAGTGCATTCACTCGTAGGATCTATCATTTCGATGATCGTCTCGATTCTACGAAACCAGTGCACAAGTAAGCTGACATAAGCTAGTCTCATCTGGTGAATGCATGTAACCTGGAAACCCCAGACACGACAGGACGAGACGGACAGACTGGACTCGACGGGGCCTAGTTCAGAGTTTTTGAGCATTCTTCAATGCACGGTTATTGACCTAAAAAAAAGAAACATTCGGCATGTTATTTTCCCTTTTATTACTGTATCTTGAGTTGGGTTCATACTGATATTCACTAGCACAGTCAATTGCATATTCTCCCATATACATTCACATCCAAAACGTGCAAACGCCCATAACTTTCGCGATAACACAAACCTGGTCAAAAACGCGAACTTACATTACAATTTCAATCATACACATACACCTACGCTCGCAATTTCGCCAACACCCCTTTACTTAAGTGAACTTTTCAGCTCCTATAACTTTACAACCGCGGTCTCAAGCACCCACCACTCGCGCGATCATAGACCGGCTACGTGCGGAATTCTCTACTCTCGATCAGCCTAGACTCATGCCTTCAGTTGGACCGATCGGGAAAGATGCTCATATTCACTAGACAACACGTTTCTCTACCAAACACTGAAAATTAATTATTAGATTCACGGTCCGCGCGCGTTCGTTCGAGAATATACGTGAATGTGCGAATGGCAACACGGATCTAAAACCGGATTTATGCACGCAAAGTTGGAGACACGCTGGCATTCATATGCTCGAGCCTTTAGCGATCACACTATTACACAATTAGTAAACGCCCACGCTAACTCAGACAGATATGCACTCCTGGACTCGAACGCTAAAAACCACACCTTCCACGCATACACCACCCAGGACTGAACATTAGATTCATACATACAAAGCAACAAGTAATAATTACAGGTATTCGACTGGCAACCGGGGGAAGTACATCTCAAACGCAGAACTTATCATTTCAATGATGGCCTTGGATCTGCGTTGCCTGTGTTCAAGGCACCATAGCTTTGTCCGTCAGGTCAAGGATGTGTGAAACCCGCTAGCCACCACCCTCGGCCCTAGCTGCCCATAAAGGGATAAAAAAAAATGAGGCAAATCACTTGTGATGCATTTTTAAAAATCAGCGAAATTAAATGCATTTATTTCCATCAACATAGAAATTCATAATGTATTTTGCTTTGCGTGCAATGTCTTTTGCGTTGCGTGCAAGACGTCAAAACCGTACAAAAAACTAGCCTTACATTCCAAAAAACGTCGAACAACTTGTATCAGCGTAGGACGTTTGTTGAACAAATTTTTCTGCGAGGGAGTGCAAAGTTGATGCAAAAATGGAAATTAAATGCATTTTTCTAATTTGATGCAAATTTGTTATATATTGCTAGAGTGATCTGCCCCTAGACGTACCCACTTCCATCGAACAACATTCTTCGATTCGGTCACATTTGAAATGATTTGCATTGTGTTGAAACCGGAAGTTAGGATGACATTATTTAATCCGAATTTAAATAAAGAATAGCTTTCTTTATTTAAATTCCCGAAAAACCATTCCACAGAAACTAAGATACCGAAGTGTTTTCCCCAGAAAGAACTATTCTCCAGAAAACCATATCCAGAATGAACCAATGCTCATAAGTTCATTCTACAGTTATAACCATTTCCCAGACATTTTTTTTGAAGTGGGAATTTTTTTTGATGAAAATCAAGCATTTTTTCAGTATGTTGCCCATATTGCTCCCCTCGAAAAGCGCACTGGTAGCAGCATTAGACAATAGCAATATAGGACAAATCGCAAAATTCAGTACAGGTGTGTTTTTTAGTGCCATTCAACAGAAACCATAGAAAGTGGTAGCCCCCTTCCTAGGATCTAAAAGAATGAAACAGTGTTATGTAAGTAAGGTTATGTGGCGAAACCAAAACTTTGTACATTACCTAAGTCAATGCATGATGCTGGTACGGATAAGCCGCCGAAAGCGGCGGCTCCTTGCAAAAATATCGTTGCACCAGTCAGGGCCGGCGGAAAGTGTGGGTAGTATGGGTAGTACTACCCACTCGAAAATAACCGAGTGGGTAATTACCCACTCGAAATTTTGAACCATTTCAAAAAATTTAGATGCGCAACGCATGTATCTCGCACTACACACATTTGAAAACATCGATGTACCATAATTCCATTTGCATAAACGAACGTGATTTAATGTGAATGTAATGTAAGCGTGTGCATTGCGAAATGGAAACAATCCTTACTAATGGACCCCTCACCCTATGCTTTCTACCCACTCGGGCGTAAAGTGTTTCGCCGCCCCTGGCACCAGTTCGACTAAAACGCCAGCTACACCTTTTATACACGCTTCCAACCACTCATTTACAAATTACTCAACCCTCAGGCCCAGGAGCAATTGGTATATCCCCCTATACTTGCACATATGTCAGTAGCGCCATAATCGCAAATGCGATAACAGTCCCAACTAATAATATATTCAATTCAAAATGATCGCTAACATTGACGAATAATTGTTGTCGAGTATTATGTCTAACTCTTTGGTAAAAGTACCATTTGGCGTAAGGTATGAAAACACTTTCGAATGTATTTAGTGCAACCTGTTTGAGTAAACCGAGCAATCGGGTGGATCGTACATTTGCGTACGAAACATTCCCAATACAAAAGAAAGATAAATGCTCCAAAAACCCACGAAACCATTTGTCAAAATATGCATTCATTTCGATTTTAATATGGATTTAACCAAAGCTCCAAAGAAGGAATCAACATATATGTTTGAATAAACCGGGCAGACGAAAAGATCACAAGTTTGCGTGCAAGAGTTAATTGGCGTACAAATTCAAAGAACTGCTCATGTTTGAAAGAAGGATCCAAGTCCTATATTCGAGTAAACCAGTTATACGAGAGGATAACAGGTTTGCTTGCGAGAGGCCGCCGCTCTCGACGGCACATCCTCAGCAGCTTAACACCGCATAAGTTCCTTTAATTGGGTATGCGCAAACCTTTGACCTAATCACAAATAATGAATAAAAACCATAAGTTTTCTGGGGAATGGGGCATTCTGGGGAATGACTTTCTGGAGAATGGGGCATTCTGGGGAATGACTTTCGGGAGAATGGGGCATTCTGGATAATGGTTTTCTAGAGATTGGTACATTCTGGGAAATGTCTTTCTGGGGTATGGTACATTCTGGGGAAGGGAATTCTGGGGAATGGCTTTCTGGGAAATGACTTTCGGGGGAATGGTATACAACCGTATATGCTTTGTGATGTCCTGAGAGAAAAAAAAACACATCGACATAGAGAGAGAGAATAATGCAGGCAAATGTAAAGCTAGGTACATCGAGATAGGGAGATATCGAGATAGAGAAAATATCGACATAGAGGAGTTTTATACGTGCGATCTGAAGGGACCTACGAAATAATCGAGATAGAGAAAAATATCGACATAGAGAGAGTTAACTGTAGTACGAAAAATAGACAATTTTTAAGTTACAAGTTCTACGTCATATCGACAAAAAATATGAAAACAAAAAAACCGGCTCATTCGACGTTTGCCTTATGTCAGAGAAGAGAAAGGCCACTCGAAATCAAAACTTCTCACAATTCTTTTTAAAATCACTAGCGGCGCGTGGTGTCGAAGCCCTGCAAAATACATTGTTAATCAACACATTAGTTCAAAATTATACGACGTTACTGGTATAAAATATCTAGCAAATTCATCCCCGATAATCCGACAAGTGGTCAGAATATGTTCTTCCCAGCCCCCTGCTAGGCAACCATTTTGTCCTAGCCAACATCTGCCTTTGTTAAAATCAAAACAACCCAATGCTGTTGCACGGGCGGCATGGGCCTAGAGGTGGCTAGGCCCACTATATGTTGACTACTGTCAAAGTCTGTATATCTCCATAGCGGATGACAGGAGTGACACCCTCCTGGTTCTTTCAAATAAAAATTGTCATGCAATAATTAACCGATCTTTCAAACATTGACTGCGTTTTTGGGTTGCAAACGGATATTTTACTTTAAATATTAACCTATCCTTTTCCATAGAAAAACGAAAGTTTAACTGTTTTTCGTTGAAGTATGTAAGCATACATTTACGTTTAAATGCCGAAACTTTTGACTGCACAGTTGATTCTTAGCGCACTGGCCAAGAAAGATTTTCAATGGATATCTTCCCAATGGTTATTGTGTGTCCTTTCTTTTGAGAACCACAACGCAAGGACATTAAATTTAAACAAACAGCATTTTCTTAGTCAGCCATTTTCCTATTTCAGGATTCGATATTAGTTTTTTGGTCCTTATACAAGTGAAGGAAATTAGTTTATAATTATTTTCAATCTTTAATATTAAAGGCCGCTTTGTATAAATTCTCAATTCTCTCAATTCTTTTCAAGGATTTAACGTCTCATTTCAATTTTTACGAAATGTCACCAAGGTCTGTAAACCATGATGGGCTCGAAAACTTCAGCGGATTGATTCGTATGAAAAATGCAAACGACAGAGGTCTAAGGAGTAGAAACAAAGCTATAGCGCTGTTCATCTTGTTCCTGTACGGGGGCGGAGCGCGTGGCGTGAAACTATAAACGTGAATAATCTCGAAATCATGTTTTACCGAAAACGTTGTTGCAATGACTAGGATTGCCGAAATATCTTTCGGACGATTCCAATTTTTGTTTTAAATTCTTCGTAACTTTTTTCCTTCTCCTAAAATAATCGAAAATTTTTTATTCGCGTAATTGTTAGTTATCCACAGGAAAATTTAAAAAAAAATAATTAGAAAAAAATACGCAAGATATGGTAGGTATGCCGAAACACAGAGAACAGATGTCCATCTTCAGCATTCAACTTGTGTAAAATCTCTAACGGTTTCGAAGGTAGTTGGGATATCCAAACCAGGTGCGCTACTGTCGTCATGTTTTTTGTGGCTGAGTTTGACAGAATTGACAGCGGTTATTCCTCTACCCAGTCAAACTAGTCCGGAACCGATTCGGACTTCCAGCATGGATTCCAGCTCAAATGCATCAACCGATAGAGACGGAATTGGTTGTTTTCTTTGAGCAAGATTCTATACTGAATCCATTCAGGATTTCGAACCGGTTCCGGAATGGATTTGACGGATAGTTGGGATAGGTTGGTGTGGAGGCGCTAGTGTTTATCGTATATTAATTCAAATGTTTACACACGTTTTTTAAATATTTTTGTTCGATCATGGATGTCTGTTCTCTGTGGCCGAGATATGCATTTTCCCTTGAATTTATGTGAATACTTTTCTTTTGGAAAAACAACATCAACAATTGGAAATGGGACTATTTCTGTGGATGTTGAAAAAACGAGAACTTAATCGTAGTCTCTTCGAATACACTGATTTCAATAGCCAAGATATTTTTCCGAAATCTTAATGTGCCAGATTCCTTCAAGTTTAGTTTTGGGTGGTTGAAACGGTACGGGCTACGTAATGTGATGTTGTGAGAGGAAAAATTATCCACTGATGCCATACCATTTGACCCACTGCGTTGAACAAAGATGGCAGACTCTGATCTAACCAACAGCTTCAAATGGGTAGTGTGATAATAGAAACATGGCGAAAATAGGCTCATTATCCTACTATGATTTATTCTTTGTGACTAACTTTAACTTTTTATTACTTTTTGTTTATAGAAATACATGAGTTATTTTTTTTTTTTGTTTTGAATATATCACGATTCAAATATAGCACACTAAAATACAAACCGGCCGTGATATAATCGAAACATCACTGTAATTATTTTTCATTCGAGAAAGTGATATACTGTGTTGGTGCTGATGCTGATATTTGGCTGCGAAAAAGCAAAAATTGCGACTCGGAATCAGTTGCTTCATTTGTGATAAAATTTCGTCTACTGAAAAAAAGAAGCTGTGACCAAAAATGAGACGTTTGTTTGACAACTCAATAGTGGGTTTTGTCAACAAGTTTGTTTTGCTTTACTCCGGCGAACAGAAAAACCCGTCCGACAAACATCTTTCATTAGTTCCGATTCGTTTGATGTTGGATCGAATCAACGGTTTTGTCGGACGGTGTGCCCAGCAGTGCGGAGTAACGCCAGAAGAAACAATCAAGAAATAATCAGCTGATCCAACACGTCTCGTGGATTGCCTAATTGTTAAATTAATATGTGACAATAAAGAAAAATTTGTGAATGTGGCAACCCTGGATGTGGCTTGTACTGACATTTGGATGCGAAATGTGACAAACCTGGATTCAGCAAATCAAATGAAACATATGACGGCGCCGATGGTTGGGTGGTAAGCGTGACCGCCACCCACCCCAGTTGGTCTGGGTTCAATCCCAGTCGAGGTCGTTGAGATTTTTCAGAGGTGAGAAAAATCTTGAGGTCACGCCTTCCTTCGGAAGGGAAGTAAAGCCGCTGGTCCCCGGTCCATGAGTTTGATGGGTCGATAAATCCAGATAGTGGGAGAGTCACCTCTCTGGCGTCGGTGTTTGGCCTCGTAGCGGAAATAGGCCGACGGAAAATAAACAGAATTGGAAGAAGAAGAAGAATGAAACATATGGGGGGTGCCTACAGAGTGGCGGCGAGAAGCTAAGCTGGGGTTAAAGCTGACATTAGAATGCGAGGAACCTGCTTACTGCAAACCAAAGGGATGATGTCAAAGTGAAAGCCGAGCGTATCTGTACCGGCTACCTGCTTTTACTCTGACAGGTTCCATTTGATATGCTGCAAGCAGGTTTCTCGCATCTCGGATCCTACTGTCAGTACAAGCCCCTACACAGTTTCTCGCCGCCACTCTGTAAGCGGCTTATCACAGTAAACCTAAGAGAAGAGGCGACAACAGGCTTCTTGCTCTTCCTAATTTTTTCGACTAGGACTTGCCGTAAATTTAAAGACAACAAGCGTTCATCGTTGCCAGATTCCTTTTAAATGCTTTTTTCAATTGCTGAAATTAAGTGTACATCAAAGATCGCTCCTCATCCAAGAACTGCAATGCATTTAAAATTCAAATTTAATTTTTTTTTCATGTCTCATAACAATACATGTTTTTATATTGATATTCAGGACTTTTAATCAATTTGTATGAAATGTTGATGTGTATGAAAATCAGCCAGAATAAATTCAGCAGCACTGTTTTCTATCCCGTTTGTAAATATAATGAACGCTCATGACTGGCAAAACGACCAGTCAGAAGTATAGTTACTATATTCATAGTTAGGCGGAGACACTGAGCGGAGCCAATCGAACATGTCAAATGCCGGAGCCAATCGAGCATGACGTCACATAACGTGTTCTTTTCGGATGTATATGGAAAAGGTATTGTGATTATGGTGATGATTATTTTACTCTTTCCTTGTGTTATCGAGCGTAGAGAAACAAAAATAAACAATACTTTTTTGTGTATCATCAGGAGATATTCGCAAAAATATGAAACCACATCATATCTTCAAATTCGTATTGCTCTTCGTACATGCAAAGTTCTTACTCATGACGTCAACAATAAAACTGTTAAGCTAGAGCTTGAACATTTCCATGGGATGCCAGTGTTTTCTTCCTGAAATAAGAGCTACCAGTTTCCGGTTTTTTAGTCCGCCTAACTATGAATATAGTATCTATAGTCAGAAGCTGGTTCAATATTGAGATTAGGACAATCAAATCAGCCACGCGATTGTCTTCTCTTCTCTTAGCAGTAAACGCAAGCAATCCGCGCAGTTCCGCTCGGCTTTCATTAGGTTTGTTTCAATACACGCTACTTGCTCCTAGTTGCTCCGTAGCAAACAGGAACAAAAAAAAACTTGCTAATTTTTAATTCGGTTTGCTACTAGGAAAAAAGGAGAAGTACTTCCAGTTTCTCCAGGTACTGCAACAAACCTATTTTGACATCAATCCTTTAATTTGCTGCAAGCAAGTTTCTCGAATCCCGCATTCTAATGTCAGTGCTAGCTCCAGCTCAGTTTCTCGTCATCACTCTGTCAGCGGTCTAACTCCAATGTCGTATATACAGGTCTGGCGAAGACGGCACTTTGGTGTTCGTAAGATGAATCTTACATGAGTGGTGTGAGTGATCACAGTATAAATCGACTTGCTTTCGTCATAGCTATCGTTCCGCTCCCATTGAATCGTGTGACCGCTATGACGTCGACCCGTTGTGCTTCTGGATTGTTTACATATTTTTGGTTGCCAACACTAGCAAACCGTGTGTTTTGCCACACCTATATATACCTCATTGGTCTAACTCAACATTTACAACCTGTTTACTGGTATGCATCGCAGTGTTAAATTATTTTACATGTCATGTTAAAAAAAATCTGTACCAAACTGTACTTTTTTTACCAAAATATGTTATCCGTATCGTACAGAATCTGTACCAAAAATACTCAAAAAATCTGTACCTTTCTAGATAAATCTGTACTTGTAGCATCGCTGCTACACACTTTTTAGATCTGCGTACCGAGATTATTAATCAGTTACTCAGCAGCCAAGTTAAAGAATTTTTCTAAAATAAATTTAAAAATAGACTGTTAGAGAAAACAACTCAAATGCTGTTAAGACTGACGATGGCGAGATTGTATACGTTAATAGGGTCATTAAGTCATATGATGTTTTCGATTTTTTCCGATGCAGCTGACGTTTTATCGAACTTTTTTTTTATTTTTTTGTTCGAAAAATTACAATTTTTTTTTTTTACAATATTGAATTATCACAAAATCTTTCATTGGATTCCCTAATATGTGCTAAGTGCTCTTGTGACCTTAAGTATTCACATTAGCTTTTACTTCATTGGATTGGAATTCAGAAAAAAAAAGTTTACTTCAGCTTAATTATCACAAGTAATATTTATGACAAATGGAAAAATCCACCACCCATGCGGAAGATCACGTTCCACTACTTAAAAAGAGGGCTCTGCAATCATGTGCTGCTTAGTAAAGGTTCCTTACGAGTTGCTCTTCACTGTGCAAAATTAATAAAAGCATTTCCGTCGGACTAGGTAATCAGAGGACATTCCATTGAAACGGACGCCCCGCAAAACTAACAGACAATGTCGTTTTAGAAAACGAGCGTTCAATGATTACATACAGCAATAAAGATAATATCAATCAGAAAAGTAAAATCTATGATACGAAATGCAATAATACATTTTCTGTTATTTACAGAGATGCCAGATTTGCAGACATGTCTGCAAATTTGCAGACTTTTAATTTCAGCTGCAGATTTTTTCGATGATGCAGATATTTGCAGATATTTTAATTTGGTTGCAGATATTTACAGTTTTTTTGTTTGGTTGCAGATATTTACAGATTTTTGAAAATAAAGGCTTTTGGTTACACTATTTTCAAATTATAGCTTAATCTATTTCAGGCATTTTGGTGCTTCCCAGGCCCCTGTTAGGCAGCCATTTTGTTCTAGCCAACATCTGCCTTTGTTGAAATCAAAACAACCCAATGCTGTTGCACGGGCGACATGGGCCTAGAGCCGGCTAGGCCGACATATGTCAAAGTCTATATCTCAATAGCGGATGACAGGAGTGACACCCCCCTGGTACTTCCCAAACTTTAAAAATTATTATTTGCAGACATTTGAAAAAAGTTGTTGAAATCAAAACAACCCAATGCTGTTGCACGGGCGACATGGGCCTAGAGCCGGCTAGGCCGACATATGTCAAAGTCTATATCTCAATAGCGGATGACAGGAGTGACACCCCCCTGGTACTTCCCAAACTTTAAAAATTATTATTTGCAGACATTTGAAAAAAGTATGGTTATTTACTGTACGCTTTAGCAAAGCTCGACCCACGTATATGGCACCCCTATCCCATTTGTATTGAACTGACATAAGTCAACATCTCAGCAGGCACATAAATTATGGGCCCCTCTGACAATTCGAATTGTTCTGCTTGATTTGTTCGAAGCTCGATTTTCACTAGTTAGATACCGTACGGCATAGCTCAATTTTTAGACATTTGTTAAAAAGTGAAAATATTGGATAGCTAATTGAAGAAATGTGTTGTTTTAGACAAGTCGGTGAATAACAAAAACTCTACACCATAGTGACCAACAAATTAAACGAACTCGGCTATCATAAAATTGTGTCGAATAAAATTGATTCTGCTTCTTGTGGATCGACCCTAGCGCGACGTTTTAGATGTTGGCATAGAAATCATGGCGTCGTAGCAGATACCTGGCTCGACCTTACCGCCCAATGAGGTATATATAGGTGTGGCAGAACACACAGTTTGCTAGTGTTGGCAACCAAAAATATGTAAACAATCCAGAAGCACAACGGGTCGACGTCATAGCGGTCACACGATTCAATGGGAGCGGAACGATAGCTATGACGAAAGCAAGTCGATTTATACTGTGATCACTCACACCACTCATGTAAGATTCATCTTACGAATACCAAAGTGCCATCTTTGCCAGACCTGTATATACGACATTGCTTACCACCTGCAACGATTTATACGAGCCAGTCTCAAAAGTTATACTAGTTGAAACGTCATACGGGTGCACTCTTAAATCAAAGCAAGGAAAACCAGCATCAAATCCGATTCGCTTTTGTGAGAACTTTCGTGATTTTTTTTGTTCGAAGTGGCACTTCTCTGCTTATGTTTACATTGCGCGAATTGAGTTCTTTGCGACCGGTCTCACGAACACTAATGAAGTTTCCTGTTTGAAAACAATCCCATTTACTTTTGCCGTCTTTGTTTATTATTTTCCACCAGCTTGTGATGTAGTATTTGTGTCATGTGGCGTGTACGTACATGAGCTGTGGAAAAGTCTATGAGAAGATAGAGAGAAAACAAGATAACTGACGTTTCGACTTTCTACTTTTCATCGATTTCTATGTTTTTCTTTTAAACTCGTTGAAACATCTAACGTGCACTCTATTGGGAGGTAGATGAACTGTGAACTAAAGCTTCAGGGGTTAATTCAACTTGAAATGTAATTGTTTTGTAAGTACAGATTAAATTCATTTTTTGAACAGTCGTATGTGCTTTCGTGTCTCAAGATCAGTCCTATGCGCTATGACGTATGCGAGACCTATGCAAGGACGTATCGTATGTTGGTAAAATGTCGTATTGACAGAAAAAGGTCGTGTTGTCAAGTTTTGCTTAATAGTAATAATAATCGTTACAATCTCTTATCAACCGCATTACACGACTAAAACAAGGGAGAAAACAAAACCGTAAACGATTTATTAATATTTAAAACGTCTTAGTTCCTAAATAGGAATTGAAAGTATTTTGGCTGTATTTCAAACTTGATTTTCGAGCAAAATGTCAATAGGTCGTTTTGAAAACTCATCCTAGAATATAGACCTATTAGGCAATCCATTGGACGTTTGTTTGACAATTCAGCGGTGGGTTCTGTCAACAAGTGTACTCCTGCGAACAGAAAAACTCGTCCGACAAACATCTTTCGTTAGTCCGATTCGTTGGATCGAATTAACGCACCCCTCGGAGTAACGTCAGAAGAGGTAAACAAGAAATAATCAGCACAGAAACGTCTCATGGATTGCCTAATTGGCATTTTGCTGCAAAGCTCAATTACCTGCTGTGACATCTACAGATTAATAGCACAAACAAGATAAGGTGAAAGAAAAAAAAGAAAGAAAGGAAAATTGGTTTTTTCCACCTCACTTTCATTTTTTTATACAACTATGGCCAATTTTCTTAAAAATGCAAAAATTACGTAAACTTTTAAAGATTTGCTACTGATCTGACAGTTTATTCGCAAGACATATGTAGTGGCTAAGGCCTTTTCAAATAGTTATAATAATTGTACATAGATAGTACCGCACACTCCTGCGACAACATTGATTTGGCTCTCAGAGAGAACACCAATGTAAAGGCTGTAACAGTGGATATGTTGAATAGAAATTCATTCTTTTAGAGACTACGGACGAGTCAAGTCACTTTTATATCTGATCACAATCCCTGGTGTCTAGATCATATTAATTGGCGACGAGGGTGAAAACGTTTAAGAAAAGTTTAATATACCGTGAAAAGTTTTATCCCAAGTATTTTTTATGGTGTATAAATCGGTATCTTTGGCATTACGGCCTAAAAGCAGTAAAAGTGAAGTTTCGATGCTGCATGTTTAACAAAGTGCTTGTTAAAAGTGAATTTCTTTGTATAAAAGAACAAAGAAGCCTCGTGGTGACGCCGAAGCAGAGATGCCAGGTACTTTTTTCAAACGTCTGCAATAATAATTTTAAAAGTCTGGGAAGTACAAAAAATGTGCCGCAAGCTAGTGTAACCAAAAGCCTTTATATTCAAAAATCTGCAAATATCTGCAACCAAACTAAAAAATCTGCAAATATCTGCAACCAAACGGAAAAATCTGCAAATATCTGCGTCATCGAAAAAATCTGCAGCTTAAATTAAAAGTCTGCGAATTTGCAGACTTGTCTGCAAATCTGGCATCTCAGCGCCGAAGCTACAACATTTTGCCAGAGTGCAGAAGCTTTCTTTTATTTTACCTCCATCAACAGCATTTGGGAGAGAGAGAGAGGAATTAAAATCTGAAGTGAGAGAACAGGTAAGCTTTTGTAGCCACTTGAGTATTTTGAAAGCTTTTCTGCGGCTTTAGTCAACGATTTTAGCTTTATATGCATAAAGAGAACATCGCCGGACACTGTGAGGACTGGTGAGGAATCAACGGCAACGTGAGAGGTGAATTGCATGTCACCTTCTCACTGAGGAATTCGGTTCTCATCGACGGTGTTCCAATGGTTGATTTGCTATATTGGTGTGTCTGGATTTGAGAAGTTTAGTGCCTAGTAAGGAAACGTTTGAGTTATTTGGTACTGCTGCACAACGAGTTTTCAGGATGCCTTTATCAACAACTACCGTGCCTTATTTACCAGGATCAATTCCATTTAGCCAATATTTAGAACAGCTTGAATGGGTGTTTCTTCATAACAAGCTAGCATTAGGTGATTACAAAACATCGTTTTAGCTGTTTGTGGCCAGGAAGTGTATACAATGTTGAAAAAACTTTTTCCTGGGTATGATTTCAAGGTTTTAACTTACGATCAAATTATAGAGAAACTAAAAAAGCATTACGATAAGAATGATTCTGAAGTGATTCACAGTTTTAAATTTTGGTCCCGTAAGCAAACTCAATTTGAAAAAGCGGAAGATTATATTTTATCGGTGCAAGTTCTAGCAGAAAGATGCTGCTTCGGTGATTTTAAGGACAGGGCTGTAAGAGATGTTTTGGTCATGGGAGTTTATGACAGAATTTTACAACGGTGGTTATTTGATGAAGGCAACTTGACGGCAGAGAAAGCTGAGAAGATAATACTTAATCAAGAGTTAGCTTCTAACCGAACTAGAACATTAAACAATGATAGTGAAAGAAGAGGTAATTTGGTGGCACGTTTAGGTAGAAAATCAGATTATACACCAAATAAACGCGGTTTTGGGAACAGAAGCAGAAGTAACAGTAGAAAACGTTCTTCTTCGTACGTTAGGAACAGAAATGGTTCCGGAAAACCGTTGTACGAGTGTTGCTTTTGTAAAAAGAAAGGGCATGCCAGGAAATCTTGCTATCGTCTTAAAAACAAAAGCCCTTATAAACCTAAACAAAGTGTTAAATTCATAGATTCCCCGGCTCCTAAACCAGCTTCGAGCAGCTCCGGGATGTTTAGGCGTCTAAAGAAGGATTTGAATACGAGTGATGATGATGATATGCCATGTTTCATGATATCATCTATGAACAAAATAAACGAGTCGTGCTATGTGGAGGCATCAGTTGAAAATAGGCGTTTGACCATGGAGATTGACTGCGGGTCAGCTGAAAGCGTAATTTCTGTAGCTATTCAACAGGAACTTTCGTCATCTCGTTATGAAACCTTATAACAAGCGATTAGTAGTAATTGACGGGAGAAGGTTGACGGTAATGGGAAAAGTAACGGTTGGAGTGAGTCTTAAAGGATTTCAGCAACAACTGGATTTGGGCATTCTGCGTTGTGAGGTTGATTTCATTCCACTGATGGGTCGCACTTGGTTGGATATTTTCTATGGAGATTGGAGATCAACATTCACTAAACCATCTTTACCTACACAACGTGTCAATGCAGTGGAAAATGACACAATAGTTGTTGATTTGAAAAAGATGGGTGGGTAATGTCTAGGACATAACCGGAGTGTCGTGACTACTCGTTTGACTTGTAATTCAAATCGAATGATACTCAATGAAATATGTGGGAATGTTTCAAGTTATTCTTTATAATAATTATGGTGACTCTGAAAAGAACCTTTGTTGTTGGCGTCTGCGTTGATAGGGGATTCTAAGGTCGTTGAGACATTCATTCATGAAATGAACAAATTTCATATTTTCTTGCTTTGAAATATCAATGTTAAAATCTCTCGAAACAATCATCGAAATCTTTTTCCTAGCGTACAGAAATGAATCACACTTAGCGAAAAACTAGGGGCGGGTAATGTCCGGGACATAACCGCGATGATCATAATCATAAAATTCTGCTTGTATCTCTTTCAAATGGTTAAATTTTACGCATTAAGTTCGATTCACCGGGCTCAGCGAAATTTTCCTGTGGTTCCCGTTCATGAATCTTTTCAGTAAAACAATTTGGTACCGAGTTCTCCGCATTGAATACAGGTCAATAATTTCATATGATTTCAACAAGCAGACAATGCACTTGTATGACAGGTGGGAGTGTTCTGAAGTGGTTTTAGTGGAGGTAACAACATAAAATCGTGTATTGGACATTTTACAATGATTCTCCTTAACCCCGCAAAACCACGGGGTTGGCAGCAGAGGGTTAAGTTGTTTGGAAGAGATGACAGTTATTATATGATAACTAAAAATATAAAATTGTTCTATAAATTGCAAAGTTACTGCCGTGTTAACCTGAAAATTTGTCATTTCATTCATATAGGAACAATCATTGAAATTATGTCAATTTATGCTTTGCAAGATTTGAAATAACTTAGAAGTGTGGTCACGACACCCCTGTTATGTCATATACATCACCAACCCATCTTTTCCATTTTGCATTCGTCCTAATAAGGACGGTTTGTAGATAACTATGTTGAATCTTTTGAAACAATTCAAACCTTGCCGACGATTGTTTTTACTGCGTACATACATACGATCTTTCCCCTTTCGCAGCTCACACCGAATGAGTACGCTTTGCAGCCTTCGATGTTTTGGTGGCATTTTTAGCGGCAGTTACTACCGCCTTTTCAGTGACTGCGTTTCTTAGCCTTTGGCTTTTTGGCCTTCTCACCGCCACCACCTCCACCAACGCTTTTCTTCTCTCCGGTGGTAGTCGATTTGATTGATCGTTTGATGTAGCTTCTCACGACCGCGCACGTCTGTGTGTTGCACTGCGTCTTACACACGTCTGGCTTTGCGAAAAGCTGCGACACCCCTATTTATAGGTTTTATCATTAATGTTGATTCACACTTAAAGTAGTTTTTGAACTATTTAAACAAATTTTATATAGCAAACAACGTATCGGTAGCAAGCGCTGAACGTTTTCCTTCCGATTTATGAAACAAGATTGGCAATTCGTTTAGTAGAAGAAAAGTTATTAAGGTTTAAAATGTACGTAACGCTTTCGCTAATATGCACTACTATCGCTTTCTCGCTCGTTCTGGTGGCGTGCATGAGCCTTTCATTTCCGTCTGGCTTCTAATGGCTTAACCAAAACTAATATGCCGGCTTTCCCCCACCAACTGCTCTCGTAAAGCAACCCAATACGAAAATTCATAGGAACAAACATGTAGTGGACCTATATATAAACTTTCCATTATTTTATTGTTCGGTTGCTGCACCATATTGACGGCTCTGTGCGGGATGGGCTGAAAATTTTCACTTTTCCGAGTCGTTTTCGAAAGATTTTTCAAAACACTATTTTTCCGTTGATAATGAATGTCCTACATATTCCAAAATTTAATACAAAATTGGTACAAATATTTTCGACTAAATACCGAAGAAATTGATTAAATCCATTCAGTACAACAAAAAAAGATATAAGCGTTCAAAATCTTACATAATTTTTCTTCCGAAATTTTGAAAAGGGGCCCCTATATTGAAAGGTAAGTCGTTAGTCACGACAAAATTTCTCTTGGCGGCAAAGTACTTTCGGCACATTAACGCCAACTCAAAATCCCAGCAAGCACTCGCCGGAAAACACCTACTTTTGTATTCCGTGGAGAGAGCATTTCACAAACACAACCAGTGAGCAACAAAAGATTTAGAGAGCATGAATTTTACGATTCAAACTCACCTAATTTTGTATTCCGTGAAGAGAGCATTTCACAAACACAACCTGTGAGCAACAAAAGGCGCAGAGAGCATGAAATTTACGATTCAGTCTCGGAGTCTGATTTTTACGGATTCGCATCAGAATCCTCGATATTTGAACAACCATCACAGCAAGAAGCTGAGATAGAAGTACGACCACCGGTTCGAAGATCGACGAGACTAATTAAGAAAACAAAAGTGGATTTTGATTATTATTAGGATAAATTTTAGAATATTAATGTAATAGCTTTATGAATGAATTGCATGTAAAAGATGATGAAATTTCATGAAAGTATGTTTCCTATCGAATATATATATATATATATATATATATATATATATATATATATATATATATATATATATATATATATATATATATATATATATATATATATATATATATATATATATATATATATATATATATATATATATATATATATATATATATATATATATATATATATATATATATATATATATATATATATGGTGCTTTTGTGAAAGTGAATATGATAACTTGTGTGTACATAGTGCAGGAAGCAATCACTTAAATTTGTGAGAAATACTTTGCTTTTCGTTGAAAACTTTGTGGGCGCTAATCGCTAATCGGAATATCATTCAGATAAGTATAGTGTGTAGTCATACAGACTATTATTGTTCTGTGATTTTCGGATTTCATTTCGCAGCATCGGCTGGCTTTGTACGTTTCCCAGCAGCGAGGTGACGCAGTGTTATATTTTTTTGTTTTGTCCCGCTTCTCCAGCTGTTGTTTAATTTGCCTATAATGAGTGGCCTGTGTGCAAAGTGTACGGGTACGGTGAGTCTCGCCGAAGGTCTTGTACTATGCCTTTTTTGCGGCGATAAATACCATCAAAAATGTTCCGGGTTAACAAAGGCCATGGTAAATTGGGTGGCTGATAATGCAAGTCTTTGCTACAAATGTGCAAAATGTTTATCAACCCAGTCTTCTGGTGTGCAGGATGTCAGTTCGATAATCATTGAGTTGGATAAGAAAATGGAACAATTCGCTTCCATTTCTGAATCTCTCGCTGATGCCCGAAAAAACATCGATGCACAGATAAACATCGCAGTAGAAAACGGAATAGAAAAACTGATCAGGTCTTTCAACAACTCTCTCGAGAGTAAATTGGCTGGCTTGGAAAACAGTGTTGCCAAAAAGTTGGAAGATTTTAAAAGTTGTTTTAATGAAAATGTTAAGCGTGAAATTGAATTAGTTGGAATGAACAGAAAGAGGAATTTTAGTAATACGAAGGTTCATTCTGAATCGGACGGGAATCCCAGTAGAAAACGAAAAATTTTGACGAATAAAGAAGATGAACCGATGTTAATTGAAATAGACGATGATGGAAATAATGACGAGGTTTTTGATAAAAATAGTAGAATTACTTATGCGAATGTTTTGTCGGGAGCTACAGGGACGAATAAAATTAGAACTAGAAGTCAAACGAAACGTAAGGCTCGCCCGGTCATTGTGATTAAACCAGTCGAGCCGTTACAATCGAGTGACGACACGAGGAATGAATTAAAAAATAAATTAGATCCAAAGGTGCACAAAATTAGCAACTTTAAAAACGGTAAAGATGGCTCGATTATTGTGGAGTGTGCAACTCGGGATAATATTGAGTCGGTGAAAGAAAACATTGTAAGCAATCTGGGTGAAAAGTATAATGCTGTTATACCGATACCCGGTAAACCGAAGATAAAAATAATGGGGATGAGTGATCGATACTCTGAAGAAGTCTTCATTGACTTATTGAAGAGTCAGAATGAGGGTATTCCGTTTGAATATGTTAAAGTTGTTGCCAATTTCCAAAATCCACGCTTCAAATATAACAAATACAATGTTATAATTGAAGTTGATAAGGACACTTATAGCAGCCTGATGTCAGCCCTTGCGGTAAACATTGGTTGGGATAGGTGTTCTGTTTTTGAGGCCTTTAACGTGCTGCGCTGCTTCAACTGTGGAGAATATGGTCATAAGAGCACGGGATGGGTGAATAAAGAAACATGCTCCAGATGTAATGGAGCACATAGAACATCTGAATGCTCGTCAACGGATTTTAAATGCGTTAATTGTATTAAAAAGAATAATGAACGTAAAATGAATTTGGACGTAAATCATGCGGCATTTAGTAAGCAGTGTTCAGTATATCGGAGACTGCTAGAATTTAAAAAAAGCAACGTTTGGTCAAGTGAATAGCAACTAACAAACGAGAGGTTGTCTGAAACATTGTATTTAAATATAGCTGGGTTATCTACAAACTTTGTCGCAATGCGACATCTTGTAGAAAACAAACGTCCATTGTTGGTTTTAATATCAGAAACACATATTGTTGATGCTGATGCATTTGATCAGTATAGCATTCCGGGTTATAAAGTTGCTTTTTGCCTATCTCATTCCAGACACACCGGTGGAGTTGCTATTTACGCCAAAGAATCGAATAAATTCAACGTTCGGTTAAACGAAGCAGTTGATAATAATTGGTTCTTGGGTATATCAGTTGAAAGAGGCATGCAGATGGGAAATTTTGCAGTAGTATACCATTCTCCTAGTTCAAGCGATCGACGGTTTTTAGAAATTTTAGAAAACTGGTGGGAGAATTTCGTTGACTTAAGTAAACTTAATGTAATTTCGGGCGATTTCAATATTGATTGGCTCAATGATCAAAATTCGAATCAGTTGAAGCAGTTGGCAGAGTTTTTCAATTTCAAGCAAACGGTTAGTGAGTTTACAAGAATTTCCAGACACAGTAGAACATTGATAGATCACGTGTATTCCAATTTTGATGGGGTTCATTCGTATGTAGAGGCCGATTGTAAAATTTCAGACCATGAGACAATTTCAATTTTACTGGAGAATGAACCTAACCGTGAAGAGGATAAAGTTAAAATCAAGTGCTGGAAAAGATATTCGAAACAAGCTATGTCTCAACTGGTTTCGAGAAGCATGGATTTTACGGAATTGAATGGAAATTTGGATAACAAGGCAGCTGTTCTAACTAACGTGTTAAAAGAGTGTACAAATAGTTTAGTTTCTCAAAAGTTTGTTAATTCAAATAACTCGAACAGCTGGTACTCTTTAGATCTTTTGCGCCTTAAACGTAAAAGGGATAAAAAGTACAAGAAATTTTGCAGAACTAATAGTGAACGTCTTTGGAATGGGTACACACACGCGCGAAATATTTATTCACGGGCCTTGAAGAAGACCAAATGTGAATATATTCAAAGGAAGATCGATCAACATCAAAACAACAGCAAAGAGTTATGGAAAATCCTAAAGAATTTAATTAAACCTAAACGTAGTTCCTCGCAGTCCATAACTTTTAACGGGATAGAAGAACAATCTGAACAAATAATAGCTGAAAAATTGAACAGTTATTTCGTTAACAGTGTCCAACTGATCAATCAAAGTATTGAGCTGGTCAGTGAACCTGTGGAAATAACACAGCCGATTAATACTAACTGTAGATTTGACGGATTTCACCCAATCACTTTTGAACAATTGAAAGATATTTGTTTTTCTTTGGGAAAATCGGCTGGTATCGATAATGTCAATGCAAAAGTGATACAGGATTGCTTTCATGTCATCGGACACGATCTGCTGGATCTTGTAAATGAATCGCTACAAACTGGGCACGTGCCGACAGTTTGGAAGGAGTCACTTGTGATTCCTATTCCCAAAGTTACTGGGACGGATAAAGCCGAAGAGTACCGCCCCATTAACATGTTGCACACATTAGAGAAAATTTTAGAACTTGTTGTTAAGGGCCAGCTGATGAGTTATTTGAATAATAATAATTTTCTAATTCCGGAGCAATCGGGATACCGAGAGGGACACTCTTGCGAAACCGCTTTGAATCTAGTGTTAGCAAAATGGAAAGAGAAAATCGAGGTTAAAGAGACTATATTTGCTGTATTTTTGGATCTGAAACGCGCTTTTGAGACAATTTCGAGACCTTTACTTTTGAAAACTTTAGAGCGATTTGGTATCGGAGGGATAGCACATAAGTGGTTTGAAAACTATCTATGTGATAGAACTCAGAAAACTAGTTTTAACGATTTTGTATCTAGTCCTCTCGACAATCCTCTTGGAGTGCCGCAAGGTAGTGTCTTGGGTCCTATTTTATTTATTATGTATATAAATGACATTAGGCGAGTTTTACGATTTTGTGACTTAAATTTGTTTGCTGACGACACTGTTCTGTTCATTGCAGCTAAGGATATAGATGAAGCCGTGGCGCATTTGAACGAAGATTTGCATTCCCTTGCTCGTTGGTTAAAATTTAAACAATTAAAGTTAAATGTTGCTAAAACTAAATATATGATTATCTCTTCGGCTAATACTAGGCCTGACGTTAACGTTGAAATAAATGGTGAGACTATTGATCGCGTTAGTGAATTAAAATATCTTGGAATAATCATTGAGATAAGTTAACCTTTAAGTCTCACATCGACAATGTCATCAAAAAGATTGCTAGAAAGTATGGTATATTGTGTCGTCTGAAAAATGATTTTACAATTAGTAGTAAAATTTTATTATATAAATCTATTGTTTCACCACATATTGACTTCTGCCCGTCCATTTTGTTTCTTGCCAATCAAACACAAATATTGAGGTTACAGCGATTGCAAAATAGAATCATGCGATTAATTTTAAAATGTAACAGATACACTTCCTCTAGTTTCATGCTAAGCGCATTACAATGGCTCTCTGTGAAGCAAAGAATTTATTACTTAACAATGGTGTTCATTTTTAAAATTATTAATGGAATGCTACCTCGATATTTGTGTGATCGAATTGAAAGAGGAAGTGATGTGCATAGGTACAACACTAGAAACGCGTCTGATGCAAGAACACCTAACTTTTTATTTAGTAGATCACAGAACTCCTTGTTGTACAAAGGAATAAGTTTTTTCAATTCGATGCCTAGACATATTAAACGTGCGGCAACATTAGCGGAGTTCAAAACACTATGTATTTCACACGTAAAATCTGCTTTGTAGACAGATTTTTTGAATTTTTATATTTTGGAGTTATTTGAATAACTATGTAATACCACGAAGATTGTGTTTTTTTTTCTCTTCTATTATTTGCATTTAGTCACACTAAGTTATTATATTCGCTATGATGATGATGGATTTTTGTTAATTGTTTATTATAGTTTTTAAAAATAATGAGATGTCTACAGAAGTCTGAGCCACGCGCGCGATAAACAGATAGAGACTAACTTGAAATCGAACATGGTGACCAGTACTAAGAGCTCATCGGGTTGAATTGAAACTTTTAGACTTTTGTTGTGATCAGGGTCTGATTTGATGATGGAGTTGCTTTGCTGGCTTTGCTCGACAATAGAGTTAATCTCGGTTATTGCTGCCATAGCGGCAATAACGGAGTTGGTTCGTTGAGTGGGGGGCTTGGTGATTTCTTCTGATAAAACAAGATATCGGGTTCAATTCCTGATCAATCCAGGGTATTCCCGGAAAGGAATATCCCTGGATTGCCTTGGGTTAGTGGTACGCAACTTTCAATAAAGGGGCCTGATGTGGATGATATAACTCGATTAGACTCTGCACTGCCACTAGGCTCGTCACTTCTCACCTTAGCAGGTGGTAGTACCGATGTCTTGGTCAGGCGGGAGGAGTCTTACAGAGAATTATCAGAAATGGAAGCTATTGGGTTCAATTCCCGATTCTATCAAGTATCTTCCCGGAATGGAAATTTTCTTGATGGACCCTGGTTGTTGATGGAATATTCGAAATATATCTGGTTACGTTCTTTTGAAGGAAAGGCTATGTCTGTAAATTGAACCAGTCCGTTTTTTTGTTAACTGGTCTTGTCATGATTTAAAATATTAATTATCTTCTAGATAACTCGTTCAGCTCACACCTTTGTGGGGGTATGAGGTGGGACCATCATCATATATATATATATATATATATATATATATATATATATATATATATATATATATATATATATATATATATATATATATATATATATATATATATATATATATATATATATATATATATATATATATATATATATATATATATATATATATATATATATATATATATATATATATATATATATATATATATATATATATATATATATATATATATATATATATATATATATATATATATATATATATATATATATATATATATATATATATATATATACAGGGTGTTTGGTTCATGGTTAAGAATCTCTCGGGGGATGATAGACTGCCATATTTGGAGAAAAAAATTGTTCTACACATACCATCAAATCTCAACCGTTACAGAGTTATTGAACTTTTTGTGTAAAAAACTTATTTGTGTTAAAATACCTCTAACTTTAAAAGTATACTTTGTATTTTAAACGTTTCAGTTCCATTCGAAAGGTTAGGAAATTTCCTATTGAATGGTGTTCTCATATATTTTAAGTAATTAGTTTTAATTACCTTTTAGCTGTAAAGTAGTTAAAAGTTAGTGTTTTTGAGGAGGTTTTTGCTAATTTTCTCGAAATAATTAAGTATCATTATAGCAATATCCATTATCCAAAA